>NC_069500.1:1260375279-1260487779 GCF_027579735.1 Bombina bombina
TCACTATCGCACAGCTGGGAATCAAGCTTCACTTTGTTTGCTCGATGCAAATGTTAAACACAGCTTTTGGAACCATATTAGCTGTAAATACAGTCCAGGAATCCCCATAAGAAGCAAGTTGTTGTATCCAGATCAGGCTATGATATAAGGACATAACGGAGAACCGAATATCCAGGAGTCACTTGATAAGTATCTTTGGACTATCGAGTCTAACTTTCTAAATGGAACACACTCCTTAGGAAACCAAGTAACAGAGTGATCTCTGTTTGCAACATTTTTTACTACATGTTGCAATGAAATATAAGTATCTCTCTAATATGTTCCCCTTTTTTTGCCTGCTTGAAACATCTTATGTTAATGGTTCATATTTGCTATGATTACGCTAGTAGTATTCTATGGACATAGATCCAGTATATGGTGTACTATGATAGCTGTAACCTTTTATCATATTGGTGCTATCCTCTGGTAAGGGTGTTGTCCATTAGTACGAAAGTGTAAAAATAAGCCTTACATGTTATAACAACTTGCATGTAACTTTTTGCTTACATTTAGAAGTATTAGGCATAGATCCTCAGGTACTTACCTCATGATAACATATTTCCAATCAGTTTGGGTTATCCTCTGAGAGAGGTGTTGCCAATACTTGTTGCTGTCTTCTTAGTTATTTTGCATGGATCCCCTCCTATATCCATGGTAGCAGATTCCTGTGTAATCACAGGGCTACCCACTGGCTTGGGGTGTTGCCAAATAACTTTGCTATAACTATATTTAAGGTTATTATCATTGCATTGTTAGCAACCATTGTGAGCTGGCCAGCTTTTTCTATGTGTTTTTTACATTTTGAAACACTTGATTTTTATTTGCACTTGTAATAAAATTCATTTATTAACTATCTATGTGTGGTTTGATTTAGGGGGCCCGGCCGCTGATCAGGTTTGCGCTGGGGTGGGGAGCACCATTTTTTACATATATAAATTGAATACTTTATACCTCGTATTAAAGAGTAAAAAAATTTTGGAGTGCTGAAATCCCTGTCTTTCTTTGGAGAGGACACTACTGTGTCCTCTTCGTGTTTCTCTCTATTGAAATAGTGAATTTATATGTGCATCAGGGTCTGCACCCATGTGTATTTTCTATAAATTATATTATCCTACTCACCAAAAATTTGTATATATATATATATATATATATATATATATATATATATATATATATATATATATACAGGGAGTGCAGAATTATTAGGCAAATTAGTATTTTGACCACATCATCCTCTTTATGCATGTTGTCTTACTCCAGGCTGTATAGGCTCGAAAGCCTACTACCAATTAAGCATATTAGGTGACGTGCATCTCTGTAATGAGAAGGGGTGTGGTCTAATGACATCAACACCCTATATCAGGTGTGCATAATTATTAGGCAACTTCCTTTCCTTTGGCAAAATGGGTCAAAAGAAGGACTTGACAGGCTCAGAAAAGTCAAAAATAGTGAGATATCTTGCAGAGGGATGCAGCACTCTTAAAATTGCAAAGCTTCTGAAGCGTGATCATCGAACAATCAAGCGTTTCATTCAAAATAGTCAACAGGGTTGCAAGAAGTGTGTGAAAAAACCAAGGCGCAAAATAACTGCCCATGAACTGAGAAAAGTCAAGCGTACAGCTGCCAAGATGCCACTTGACACCAGTTTGGCCATATTTCAGAGCTGCAACATCACTGGAGTGCCCAAAAGCACAAGGTGTGCAATACTCAGAGACATGGCCAAGGTAAGAAAGGCTGAAAGACGACCACCACTGAGCAAGACACACAAGCTGAAACGTCAAGACTGGGCCAAGAAATATCTCAAGACTGATTTTTCTAAGGTTTTATGGACTGATGAAATGAGAGTGAGTCTTGATGGGCCAGATGGATGGGCCCGTGGCTGGATTGGTAAAGGGCAGAGAGCTCCAGTCCGACTCAGACGCCAGCAAGGTGGAGGTGGAGTACTGGTTTGGGCTGGTATCATCAAAGATGAGCTTGTGGGGCCTTTTCGGGTTGAGGATGGAGTCAAGCTCAACTCCCAGTCCTACTGCCAGTTTCTGGAAGACACCTTCTTCAAGCAGTGGTACAGGAAGAAGTCTGCATCCTTCAAGAAAAACATGATTTTCATGCAGGACAATGCTCCATCACACGCGTCCAAGTACTCCACAGCGTGGCTGGCAAGAAAGGGTATAAAAGAAGAAAATCTAATGACATGGCCTCCTTGTTCACCTGATCTGAACCCCATTGAGAACCTGTGGTCCATCATCAAATGTGAGATTTACAAGGAGGGAAAACAGTACACCTCTCTGAACAGTGTCTGGGAGGCTGTGGTTGCAGCTGCACGCAATGTTGATGGTGAACAGATCAAAACACTGACAGAATCCATGGATGGCAGGCTTTTGAGTGTCCTTGCAAAGAAAGGTGGCTATATTGGTCACTGATTTGTTTTTGTTTTGTTTTTGAATGTCAGAAATGTATATTTGTGAATGTTGAGATGTTATATTGGTTTCACTGGTAAAAATAAATAATTGAAATGGGTATATATTTGTTTTTTGTTAAGTTGCCTAATAATTATGCACAGTAATAGTCAACTGCACACACAGATATCCCCCTAAAATAGCTATAACTAAAAACAAACTAAAAACTACTTCCAAAACTATTCAGCTTTGATATTAATGAGTTGTTTGGGTTCATTGAGAACATGGTTGTTGTTCAATAATAAAATTAATCCTCAAAAATACAACTTGCCTAATAATTCTGCACTCCCTGTATATATATATATGTATCCTCCAAAAAGAGATAAGCACAGTCTTACATTACCACAACTGCCAGGGTGCACTTCACATAAATTGTATCCATTCCTCATTTGCAAGAAGGCACTCACTGGTCTTTAGTAAAAAACAACTTTTAATTCATATATTTAAAAGGCAAATACATCCATAATGTTTCGATGTCGTTATGACATCTTTGTCAAATGTTCTGCTAACATCACCAATATAGGACAATCATGTTCCCAGAGTAGAAAATCGCTAACAACATATCTCTATATACAACCTCATATATCTATTCATATTCACATTTTCCCGCTCCTGCAGTTCCTCCATCTCCCCCCTGACGTCATCGCGCTCGGACGTGGGCATGAGCGTGAGACGTCATTCGTTTCCAATTGGCTATGTGTCTCCACGGCAACCGCTTGTAAGCACACTACGGTATGTCTTTCTTAGCCGCTCCTACTGTTGTCATCACGCAACAGCGTGACTATAGCCCTATCGTATAGGCTAATCAGCAGGCGGTTGTCATGGGAACCTACAGCCAAGAAAAAACATAAACACCAACAAAACTGTGTTAGTCCCAGTATAAGGTGTATGAGTTCAGATGGGCATCGAACGATATGACAGCTTGAGAATGAAGATAAACTTCATATGAAACACAACAGTGCCTTTCAATTGAAAATCCACAAGAGGTTTAACCGCGATCGATACCATCCCCACACATAACAGCTCAGAAGAAAAGGGACATTTTAAGTGTAGACCAAATTAAAAATAGTGTAACAGTTTAGCAAATATCCCCTATGCTAATAGTTTGCAATCCCTGCCTGACATAATTAACACTATGGCCTAGATTTGGAGTTCGGCGGTAAAAGGGCTGTTAACGCTCCGCGGGCTTTTTTCTGGCCGCACCATAAAATTAACTCTGGTATCGAGAGTTCAAACAAATGCTGCGTTAGGCTCCAAAAAAGGAGCGTAGAGCATTTTTACCGCAAAAGCAACTCTCGATACCAGAGTTGCTTACGGACGCGGCCGGCCTCAAAAACGTGCTCGTGCACGATTCCCCCATAGGAAACAATGGGGCTGTTTGAGCTGAAAAAAAACCTAACACCTGCAAAAAAGCAGCGTTCAGCTCCTAACGCAGCCCCATTGTTTTCTATGGGGAAACACTTCCTACGTCTGCACCTAACACCCTAACATGTACCCCGAGTCTAAACACCCCTAGCCTTACACTTATTAACCCCTAATCTGCCGCCCCCGCTATCGCTGACCCCTGCATATTTTTTTAAACCCCTAATCTGCCGCTCCGTAAACCGCCGCCACCTACGTTATCCCTATGTACCCCTAATCTGCTACCCCTAACACCGCCGACCCCTATATTATATTTATTAACCCCTAACCTGCCCCCCACAACGTCGCCGACACCTGCCTACACTTATTAACCCCTAATCTGCCGAGCGGACCTGAGCGCTACTATAATAAATGTATTAACCCCTAATCCGCCTCACTAACCCTATCATAAATAGTATTAACCCCTAATCTGCCCTCCCTAACATCGCCGACACCTAACTTCAATTATTAACCCCTAATCTTCCGATCGGAGCTCACCGCTATTCTAATAAATGGATTAACCCCTAAAGCTAAGTCTAACCCTAACACTAACACCCCCCTAAGTTAAATATAATATTTATCTAACGAAATAAATTAACTCTTATTAAATAACTTATTCCTATTTAAAGCTAAATACTTACCTGTAAAATAAATCATAATATAGCTACAATATAAATTATAATTATATTATAGCTATTTTAGGATTAATATTTATTTTACAGGCAACTTTGTTATTATTTTAACCAGGTAAAATAGCTATTAAATAGTTAAGAACTATTTAATAGTTACCTAGTTAAAATAATAACAAATTTACCTGTAAAATAAATCCTAACCTAAGTTATAATTAAACCTAACACTACCCTATCAATAAAATAATTAAATAAACTACCTACAATTACCTACAATTAACCTAACACTACACTATCAATAAATTAATTAAACACAATTCCTACAAATAAATACAATTAAATAAACTAGCTAAAGTACAAAAAATAAAAAAGAACTAAGTTACAGAAAATAAAAAAATATTTACAAACATAAGAAAAATATTACAACAATTTTAAACTAATTACACCTACTCTAAGCCCCCTAATACAATAACAAAGCCCCCCAAAATAAAAAATTCCCTACCCTATTCTAAATTAAAAAAGTTACAAGCTCTTTTACCTTACCAGCCCTGAACAGGGCCCTTTGCGGGGCATGCCCCAAGAATTTCAGCTCTTTTGCCTGTAAAAAAAAACATACAATACCCCCCCCAACATTACAACCCACCACCCACATACCCCTAATCTAACCCAAACCCCCCTTAAATAAACCTAACACTAAGCCCCTGAAGATCTTCCTACCTTGTCTTCACCATCCAGGTATCACCGATCCGTCCTGGCTCCAAGATCTTCATCCAACCCAAGCGGGGGTTGGCGATCCATAATCCGGTCCAGAAGAGGCTCCAAAGTCTTCCTCCTATCCGGCAAGAAGAGGACATCCGGACCGGCAAACATCTTCTCCAAGCGGCATCTTCGATCTTCTTCCATCCGGAGCGAAGCGGCAGGATCCTGAAGACCTCCAGCGCGGAACATCCATCCGGACCGACGACTGAATGACGAATGACTGTTCCTTTAAGGGACGTCATCCAAGATGGCGTCCCTCGAATTCCGATTGGCTGATAGGATTCTATCAGCCAATCGGAATTAAGGTAGGAATTTTCTGATTGGCTGATGGAATCAGCCAATCAGAATCAAGTTCAATCCGATTGGCTGATCCAATCAGCCAATCAGATTGAGCTTGCATTCTATTGGCTGTTCCGATCAGCCAATAGAATGCGAGCTCAATCTGATTGGCTTATTGGATCGGCCAATCGGATTGAACTAGATTCTGATTGGCTGATTCCATCAGCCAATCAGAAAATTCCTACCTTAATTCCGATTGGCTGATAGAATCCTATCAGCCAATCGGAATTCGAGGGACGCCATCTTGGATGACGTCCCTTAAAGGAACAGTCATTCGTCGTTCAGTCGTCGGTCCGGATGGATGTTCCGCGCTGGAGGTCTTCAGGATCCTGCCGCTTCGCTCCGGATGGAAGAAGATCGAAGATGCCGCTTGGAGAAGATGTTTGCCGGTCCGGATGTCCTCTTCTTGCCGGATAGGAGGAAGACTTTGGAGCCTCTTCTGGACCGGATTATGGATCGCCAACCCCCGCTTGAGTTGGATGAAGATCTTGGAGCCAGGACGGATCGGTGATACCTGGATGGTGAAGACAAGGTAGGAAGATCTTCAGGGGCTTAGTGTTAGGTTTATTTAAGGGGGGTTTGGGTTAGATTAGGGGTATGTGGGTGGTGGGTTGTAATGTTGGGGGGGGGGTATTGTATGTTTTTTTTTACAGGCAAAAGAGCTGAAATTCTTGGGGCATGCCCCGCAAAGGGCCCTGTTCAGGGCTGGTAAGGTAAAAGAGCTTGTAACTTTTTTAATTTAGAATAGGGTAGGGATTTTTTTATTTTGGGGGGCTTTGTTATTTTATTAGGGGGCTTAGAGTAGGTGTAATTAGTTTAAAATTGTTGTAATATTTTTCTTATGTTTGTAAATATTTTTTTATTTTCTGTAACTTAGTTCTTTTTTATTTTTTGTACTTTAGCTAGTTTATTTAATTGTATTTATTTGTAGGAATTGTGTTTAATTAATTTATTGATAGTGTAGTGTTAGGTTAATTGTAGGTAATTGTAGGTAGTTTATTTAATTATTTTATTGATAGGGTAGTGTTAGGTTTAATTATAACTTAGGTTAGGATTTATTTTACAGGTAAATTTGTTATTATTTTAACTAGGTAACTATTAAATAGTTCTTAACTATTTAATAGCTATTTTACCTGGTTAAAATAATAACAAAGTTGCCTGTAAAATAAATATTAATCCTAAAATAGCTATAATATAATTATAATTTATATTGTAGCTATATTATGATTTATTTTACAGGTAAGTATTTAGCTTTAAATAGGAATAATTTATTTAATAAGAGTTAATTTATTTCGTTAGATAAAAATTATATTTAACTTAGGGGGGTGTTAGTGTTAGGGTTAGACTTAGCTTTAGGGGTTAATACATTTATTAGAATAGCGGTGAGCTCCGGTCGGCAGATTAGGGGTTAATAATTGAAGTTAGGTGTCGGCGATGTTAGGGAGGGCAGATTAGGGGTTAATACTATTTATGATAGGGTTAGTGAGGCGGATTAGGGGTTAATACATTTATTATAGTAGCGCTCAGGTCCGCTCGGCAGATTAGGGGTTAATAAGTGTAGGCAGGTGTCGGCGACGTTGAGGGGGGCAGATTAGGGGTTAATAAATATAATATAGGGGTCGGCGATGTTAGGGCAGCAGATTAGGGGTACATAGGGATAACGTAGGTGGCGGCGATTTGCGGTCGGAAGTTTAGGGGTTAATTATTTTAAGTAGCTGGCAGCGACGTTGTGGGGGGCAAGTTAGGGGTTAATAAATGTAATACAGGGGTCGGCGGGGTTAGGGGCAGCAGATTAGGGGTACATAAGTATAACGTAGGTGGCGGTCGGCAGATTAGGGGTTACAAATTTTAATCGAGTGGCGGCGGTGTGGGGGGACCTCGGTTTAGGGGTACATAGGTAGTTTATGGGTGTTAGTGTACTTTAGGGTACAGTAGTTAAGAGCTTTATAAACCGGCGTTAGCCAGAAAGCTCTTAACTCCTGCTATTTTCAGGCGGCTGGAATCTTGTCGTTAGAGCTCTAACGCTCACTTCAGAAACGACTCTAAATACCAGCGTTAGAAAGATCCCATTGAAAATATAGGCTACGCAAATGGCGTAGGGGGATCTGCGGTATGGAAAAGTCGCGGCTGAAAAGTGAGCGTTAGACCCTTTAATCACTGACTCCAAATACCAGCGGGCGGCCAAAACCAGCGTTAGGAGCCTCTAACGCTGGTTTTGACGGCTACCGCCGAACTCCAAATCTAGGCCTAAATTTCTTAATAAAACATTATCTTTGATATGTGCACTTGACTCTATTCTTGTATATACTTTTGATACATAAAGAACCATCTCCTTCATGCCTGATTGGAATAGATAGAAACCAGTGTGTACCCACTAGAATGAAGATTCATGTGGATTCCTGGAATATATTCCTACACATTGGGGTGGTAGATCAAAGTATATGTCCATGTTCAGTTTATGGGTTATTTAGTGTAGAATGGCCCAAAGTCCAGATTAGTGTTCAATACCTTTGGTATGACTGTATCCAGCATGTGAATCCATTTGGTTTCTCTCTGGAGCAATCGATTTGCTCTGTTGCCACCTCTTGGTAATGGTGGAATGTGGTCTATGACCATTGTTTTCATACTCTAGACACTATGGCCTAGATTTGGAGTTTTGTCGGTAACGACCCGAAAAACTAACGCCGGCTTTTTTCTGGCCGCACCATAAAAATAACTCTGGTATCGAGAGTCCACAAAAAGGCTGCGTTAGGCTCCAAAAAAGAAGCATAGAGCATTTTTAACGCAGCTTCAACTCTCGATACCAGAGTTGCTTACGGACGTGGCCAGCCTCAAAAACGTGCTCGTGCACGATTCCCCCATAGGAAACAATGGGGCTGTTTGAGCTGAAAAAAAAAAAACACCTGCAAAAAAGCCGCGTTCAGCTCCTAACGCAGCCCCATTGTTTGCTATGCGGTAACCCTTCCTACGTCTGCACTTAACACTCTAACATGTACCCCGAGTCTAAACACCCCTAACCTTACACTTATTAACCCCTAATCTGCCGCCCCCGCTATCGCTGACCCCTGCATATTATTATTAACCCCTAATCTGCCGCTCCGTAAACCGCCGCTACTTACATTATCCCTATGTACCCCTAATCTGCTGCCCTAACATCGCCGACCCCTATATTATATTTATTAACCCCTAATCTGCCCCCCACAACGTCGCCTCCACCTGCCTACACTTATTAACCCCTAATCTGCCGACCGGACCTGAGCGCTACTATAATAAAGTTATTAACCCCTAATCCGCCTGACTAACCCTATAATAAATAGTATTAACCCCTAATCTGCCCTCCCTAACATCGCCGACACCTAACTTCAATTATTAACCCCTGATCTGCCGACTGGAGCTCACCGCTATTCTAATAAATGTATTAACCTATAAAGCTAAGTCTAACCCTAATACTAACACCCCCCTAAGTTAAATATAATTTAAATCTAACGAAATTAATTAACTCTTATTAAATAAATTATTCCTATTTAAAGCTAAATACTTACCTGTAAAATAAATCCTAATATAGCTACAATATAAATTATAATTATATTATAGCTATTTTAGGATTAATATTTATTTTACAGGTAACTTTGTATTTATTTTAACCATGTACAATAGCTATTAAATAGTTAAGAACTATTTAATAGCTAAAATAGTTAAAATAATTACAAATTTACCTGTAAAAGAAATCCTAACCTAAGTTACAAATAAACCTAACACTAGACTATCAATAAATTAATTAAATAAACTACCTACAATTACCTACAATTAACCTAACACTACACTATCAATAAATTAATTAAATACAATTGCTACAAATAAATACAATTAAATAAACTAGCTAAAGTACAAAAAATAAAAAAGAACTAAGTTACAAAAAATAAAAAAATATTTACAAACATAAGAAAAATATTACAACAATTTTAAACTAATTACACCTACTCTAAGCCCCCTAATAAAATAACAAAGCCCCCCAAAATAAAAAAATGCCCTACCCTATTCTAAATTACTAAAGTTCAAAGCTCTTTTACCTTACCAGCCCTGAACAATAAATGTATTAACCCCTAAAGCTAAGTCTAACCCTAACACCCCCCTAAATTAAATATAATTTAAATCTAACGAAATAAATTAACTCTTATTAAATGAATTATTCCTATTTAAAGCTAAATACTTACCTGTAAAATAAAACCTAATATAGCTACAATATAAATTATAATTATATTGTAGCTATTTTAGGATTAATATTTATTTTACAGGCAACTTTGTAATTATTTTAACCAGGTACAATAGCTATTAAATAGTTAATAACTATTTAATAGTTACCTAGTTAAAATAATTACAAAATTACCTGTAAAATAAATCCTAACCTAAGTTACAATTAAACCTAACACTACACTATCAATAAATAAATTAAATACAATACCTACAAATAAATACAATGAAATAAACTAACTAAAGTACAAAAAATAAAAAAGAACTAAGTTACAAAAAATAAAAAAATATTTACAAACATAAGAAAAATATTACAACAATTTTAAACTAATTACACCTACTCTAAGCCCCCTAATAAAATAACAAAGCCCCCCAAAATAAAAAAATGCCCTACCCTATTCTAAATTACTAAAGTTTAAAGTTCAAAGCTATTTTACCTTACCAGCCCTGAACAGGGCCCTTTGCGGGGCATGCCCCAAGAAATACAGCTCTTTTGCCTGTAAAAAAAAACATACAATACCCCCCCCCAACATTACAACCCACCACCCACATACCCCTAATCTAACCCAAACCCCCCTTAAATAAACCTAACACTAAGCCCCTGAAGATCTTCCTACCTTATCTTCACCATACCAGGTTCACCGATCCGTCCTGAAGAGCTCCTCCGATGTCCTGATCCAAGCCCAAGCGGGGGGCTGAAGAGGTCCATGATCCGGCTTCATCCAAGCGGGGCAGAAGAGGTCTTCCATCCGATTGAAGTCTTAATCCAAGCGGCATCCATCCGGAGCGAAGCGGCAGCATCCTGAAGACCTCCACCGCGGAACATCCATCCTGGCCTTTAACTACAGGTTGTAAATGGAAATCAATGAACATAGATAGACTGGATAATAGAGAATCCCTGGCAGACACAATCGGTCTGCCAGGGGGATTTTCTAGAGTCTTGTGCACTTTTTTGTGCAACTTTCGGACACAGGGGTATACTTGAAACTTAAAGGTAATCCTACAGCCATTTATAAAAGAGTTATAGACCAACAGATACGTATGGGTCTGGAATCAGGGATATTCTCTGAACAGGAAACTGATTCTTTAATTACTGACCATCCAAAGATTCCAGTGCTATACTTGTTGCCAAAAGTGCACAAGACTCTAGAAAATCCCCCTGGCAGACCGATTCCAGACCCATACGTATCTGTTGGTCTATAACTCTTTTATAAACATCAGGTACTATGTACGTTACATTGATGAGGTGTTCCTGGTGTGGAGAGGGGATGCGATTGAATTGGAGCAATGGGTGTCAGGTTTGAACTCCATGGACTGTCCCATCAGATTTAAACTTGAGTACAGTGATACGGAGGTACATTGTTTGGACCTTAATATAATTAAGGTATTAGATGATGAACAGTGTGTTTTTGGTACATCTTTATATACTAAGGAAACTGACCGTAATTCTTTGTTGGAAGCTAACAGCTTTCACCCTAGGCACCAAAAAACAGGGCTTATTAAATCACAACTCACTAGGGTCATCCGCAACAACAGTGATGTACCCACAATGTTAAAACAACTGGATGAGATGGAAGATAAGCTAGTAAAGAGGGGTTATGACAGTAGAGTGGTCCATAACATAAGAGTGCAGTTATTGGAAGGCACGGCCACCAATGCGAATAAACCAAAACACATTACCACAACTCAACAAAACTTTATCAGCACTTATACTCCTATGAGTATGAAATTGACCAGATCTGTACGTCAACACTGGTCAATCCTGGAAACGGATACAACGCTCCCTTTCTATAGTACCAGGCCACCACGTATGGTGCATAGACGGGCTGATAATTTATGTGATCTGTTAGTGAAGACTGATCCAGTCAGCTGTTACCAGAAAGACACATGGTTGAAGCCCTCAAGTAAAGGCTGTTACACTTGTGGTGGCTATACAACGTGCAATGGCATGATAAGAGGGAAGACGTTTCAACATCCACATACGAATAAACGTTACACTATTCGTCATCGACTGACCTGCACCAGCACACATGTCATTTACATGCTGATTTGCTCATGTTCCCTGGTGTACATTGGGAAAACTGTCACGAGCTTCAGAGATAGGATGGCAAACCATCGATGTGCCATCCGCGAAGCCTTAAAATCGGGTGATTCAGATCAACCTGTAGCACGCCATTTTGCACAACACAGACATAGTGTCTCGAGTATGAAAACGATGGTCATAGACCACATTCCACCATTACCAAGAGGTGGCAACAGAGCAAATCGATTGCTCCAGAGAGAAACCAAATGGATTCACATGCTGGATACAGTCATACCAAAGGGATTGAACACTAATCTGGACTTTGGGCCATTCTACACTAAATAACCCATAAACTGAACATGGACATATACTTTGATCTACCACCCCAATGTGTAGGAATATATTCCAGGAATCCACATGAATCTTCATTCTAGTGGGTACTCACTGGTTTCTATCTATTCCAATCAGGCATATATGATAGGGCTATAGTCACGCTGTTGCGTGATGACAACAGTAGGAGCGGCTAAGAAAGACATACCGTAGTGTGTTTACAAGCGGTTGCCGTGGAGACACATAGCCAATTGGAAACGAATGACGTCTCACGCTCACGCCCACGTCTGAGCGCGATGACGTCAGGGGGGAGATGGAGGAACTGCAGGAGCGGGAAAATGTGAATATGAATAGATATATAAGGTTGTATATAGAGGTATGTTGTTAGCGATTTTCTACTTTGGGAACATGATTGTCCTATATTGGTGATGTTAGCAGAACATTTGACAAAGATGTCATAACGACATCGAAACGTTATGGATGTATTTGCCTTTTAAATATATGAATTAAAAGTTGTTTTTTACTAAAGACCAGTGAGTGCCTTCTTGCAAACGAGGAATATATATATATATATATATATATATATATATATATATATATCTTTATAGATATATATTGTACCAAAAGAGCATAAGCTATTTGTAATAATATGTATTTATGAATAAACAGAACATATTCTGCTATGTGCAGAAGATTGGAATGTGAAATATTATTTCATATTGGGTTAGCACACTTAAAGGGAAACTGAACCCAATTTTTTTTCTTTTGTGATTCACATAGAGCATGCAATTTTAAGCAACTTTCTAATTTTCTCCTATTATCACATTTTCTTCATTCTCTTGGTATCTTTATTTTAAATGCAAAAATGTAAGTTTAGATGCCGGCCCATTTTTGGTGAACAACCTGGGTTGTTCTTGCTGATTGGTGGATAAATTTGTCCACCAATGAAAAAGTGCTTTCCAGGGTTCTGAACCAAACAATTAGCTTAGATGCCTTCTTTTTCAAATAAAGATAGCAAGAGAAAAATTGATAATATGAGTAAATTAGAATGTTGCTTAAAATTGCATGCTCTATCTGAATCATGAAAGAAAAAATTTGGGTTCAGTGTCCCTTTAAGAAAATGCAGTTGGGTCTGTGCGACTTCTTGTTTGTTTGTTTTTTCCACTTTGCGCTATTGTTATTATATAAATATTAAATATTTGCAAGTGTTATATACTTTATTTCCCAAGGTTAAACAATTTCTAAATATTCATAATAGTAGATTGTTAGCATAAAAACAAGCTGAACAAATTAATGTATACAGCACACTTGCTAAGTTTTAAGTAGTTGTGTACAAAGGTTATTAACAAATGATTTGGTCAGTCTTTGCAATTTTATAGCAATTTTTTCCAGCATTTTATACTTCAGTAGAAACATACTATAAATATATTAAGTAGAAATGACCACTGTGTAGCTAAATCACTAAATATAAATAATATAATCATATATTTTCCAAAGTTATTTGTATGTTATTCTTTTTAGGTAACAAACAGGAAACATACTCTTCATTATTTTTAGATGAATAAAACTTTTTCCGTGAAAGAGAATATAGTTGTTTTTCAAATACAAAAATGCGCCTTTCCCATTGCATGTTTAATTATGGATTTAAAATACCTATCCATGTTTACTAAACTTCATTTATTTTTATAGCAAGCAGTTTGGATGCTTGGGAAAGATACTCATAATAGGTATATTGTTGAATTTTAAGACAGATTTGTTAAAAAAAATATCTATTTATAAAACGAATACAAAGCTTTTTTGTAAGGTGACACATATTTGTTCATGGTGAACACGTGTCAAAATCCTATTTCATATTCTGGAGGATTTTTTCAACTTGATAAGCTCAAATTAAGTTAAACATAGGAACAAGTCAAATGTCTTACTAGTTCCGATAATTGGAAAATTCATACTGCAATTGCTGGAACTAGTGAACTAGAGAAAATTTAAAGTCCTGTAAATAGATAAATGAATAAAACACAAGATAGATAGATAGATAGATAGATGATAAATAGATAGATAAAACACAAGATAGATAAATAGATAGATAGAACACAATCATACTGAACTACACTTCTCATTAATTCAACTATTTCCTTGAAAAAAATCTTACAGTTAATTTATTAAGTGACAAATATATTTAGCATTAATGCTTTATTGTCTCATTCTATATTTACTATATACATGTCATGCTACACACAGCATTTGTTATTCATATTTGATCTATTTTCGCTTAAAAGATGCACAATAAGGCAAACATAATTGAACAATAGGTTCCTGATGCTGACACACAAGCAATAGCCAATTTAGAGAGCTGCTATTTATTGGTTTATTTTATTTTCATTAGTGGAGCTTAATTTATGCTTTTGATAAAAAAATAAATAATGTAATTGACCAGCATATTAAGTCTGTGTAGCAATCAATTACATTTACTTTTATTGTGTCACAAGAGTTCCATTTATAAAGTCCTAATGTTGAAAGAGTTCTAGCACATTTGTTATGTGCTTGCATGCTAGGTAATCTCAGCTTGAGATTGTGGTACACAGAAAAATATAGAATTGTGACAAACAAACTGATTGTATAGAATTTTTTAGCCCAGAGGAAAACAGAGAAAAAAATCTGCTGCCTGCCTTCTGCTGCCTGCCTTCTGCTGCGCTGATTGCTCTAAGTACCTCAGAAAATATTTGTCATAATACTTGAACCTTTGTAACTACTAGTTTGACAGATCTAGGTGTGTCTCATTAAACTCCTTTGGCAAACGTCCTCTAAGAAATACAGATATATATTCCCAGTGTGGAATGTGTGCTTAGCAACAAGTTACTTACCAGAAAAAAACATGTTTTCTTTTGCAAAATATTATGGGCTAGATTACAAGTGGAGCGATAATTAGCACTTTTGCTAGAGCACTAACTGCACTAGTGGTAAGCCTTTTGCGATTGTCCGGTTACGTTGGTATAATGAGTTAAAAGTAAAAATGTATCGCATTTGTGCTAACCCGAGTGCAAAAAGCCGATTTTACACTATCCTGCCCACGATAAACTATTCCCCCATAGAAGTTAATGGAGAGAAAAAAGTGGAAAATAAACGTAACAGCCTACTCGCGCAAACCTATTGCGATAAGCCACTACTCTAATAACCCCTAAACTGCAACATAGTTCACCACAAAGTCCACACTACACTATTAACCCCTAAACCGCCAGCCCCCCAACACAAAAAACCCTACACTATTGACCCCTAAACCACTCCCCCCCAACGCATAGTAAAACACTACTCTATGAACCCCTATACTGCCAGCTTCCCAATGCAAAATAACCCACTAACATCTATACCAACTGACCTAACACCCACAAGTTAACCCAAAATAGACTAACCTTTACCAAAAAAAAATATTTTCCTGTGAAAGTAAAAAAAAATCTTATTTTACCTTTTAAAATAAGGTAGTTAGGTTTTTATTTTGGTAAAGTTAGGGTTAGTCTATCTTGGGTTAACTTAGGGGTGTAGGTTAGGGGGTTTAGATGTTAGTAGGTTATTTTGCATTAGGAGGCTGGCGGTTTAGGATTAATATTGTAGTGGTTTCATTTGCTATGTGGGGTGTGGCGGTTTAGGGGATAATAGTGTAGTGCAAACTTTGTGATGTGGGAAGCTGTCAGTTTAGGGGCTAACAGTGTATAAGCTTACTTTGCAGTGGGGTGTGTGGTGGTTTAGGAGTTAATAGTGTAAAGAGGTAGTTTGTGATGTGGTGGTGGCAGTTTAGGGAATCGTAGTGAAGTTTGGTGCAACTGTTTCATCCGGACGAACTCTTTATGCGATCTAAGTGGTAAATATGATTGCATTTGCATGATCACATTTACTTTCAACTTGTAATACAAGTGCATATTACCGATCTACGCTACCTATAGAAAAATAATTTTGTGATAACTTTAACAGTGCATCACTTGTAATATGGATCTCCAGAATGCTTTTACACTTCTCGTGCTTACGATAGCGCTCCACTTCTAATTTGGCCCTTTATTTTTTGCTGCTATTCTATAATTGTATCAATTTTACAGTTTACTAAATTCTGGCGATGGACACATTATTTATATTCAGATGCATTCCCTGCATAATATTAGTTCTATAGTCTGAACATTAATATGTCTACCTTACTAGGAACAACAAATTTACAAACAAATCATTATAACCCCTTTAGCAAGTCCTAAAATGCAAGGATTTCAGAATCCTTCACTGTAAAGGGAGAAATTACAGTTTTGCGAGAAAAAAGCAGCAAATTCATTTAAATTGTATAAATGGCGACTTTTTACAAAACATGTTTTACAGTGTGAAAATAGTTTAAATGCCCACTATTGTAAATGGTGAAAGTTGTTGACATCTATTTTCATGCAAGATATTAATATTCATTACTGTTAATCTTGTTCCTAGACCAAAATCGTGCCAAGTTAAAAAAAAACAAGTTTTTTTTTTTTTTTAGAATAAATGTAGTTATAAATATATAAATATATAATGAACAATTATACAGTATAAAGCACATATAACATATCATACACATATGTACTGTATAACCGTTAGGCCCCAGCTCAAATTAATTGATTAATCTATTTAAAACCTTTGCTATTATTTTGGCAAAGAAAAGGTTTATTTTACACGTGCAAATTGCTATTGTTATTTCACATTGTACAATGATATTAATGTTAATACATTTGTTCTAAAGGCTAGCCTTGCTGAATGGACATTGTATTAGTGGTTTACATGTGTTTAATGGAAACTGGTAGGTTTCTGGTATCTTCACAATGGAAATCATGGTTTATCTTCTGTTCTGGTAACTTGCTTGCGTGATACTTGCGCTTGTGTGAGAACATGTTTATTTCCGCTTGTGATAAGAGCACATAGATGCTCACAGTATACTTGCGGTATAAATTTGAAAGCACAATTTGAAATTTTGTACAAAATACAACCCCACTTATTATTTGGACCTAAATGTATAATGGGACTATTATAGTGTTTTGTTTTTTTTTAAATGTACCTATGAATGTTGCATCCTATAGACTTACACTAAAGTTTAAGATAATGTGACTTAACTTAAAACTTAACTTAAACTACTAATATTTATAATTAGACATGCACTAACAAAAAGTTGTTTCACATGAATCATTTGTTATTTTATTTTGTTTCACCCATCATACATTCATGGGGTCATTTGGAATTCGATTGTTAAAGTGAAATTTCAATTCTTATTGGGTGACACAAATATCAATCAACTGAAACCTACATTGTTGGTTTGTTATTGAATAGTGTAAACCTGAAGCCTTTAAGATCTTCAGAATTTTTTTTCCAAATCTCCAGAGAAGCCTTTCCTTCCATTACAGTAACCTTTTTACTAGACATGGGCAGATTTTTTAATATGGCCACAGCCAGTGGCATTCTGCTATTCAGCTATCTGCGCAAGATTTATTAGTGAAATGCAACACAATAGTATCTGTGCAAATCCACATATTTGTGCTATAACATGACTAAATCCAGGACCATAAATAGCCAAATGCTGTTTGCAGCCATATCGGTTAATTATTGTTTACAAATGAGTGTAGCAGATATTGAAAATCTGTTTGTTTTTTCAGGTATTTTTTTTTACATTCATTGAAATCAAATGTTCATGTCTAAAATGAAACATGCTTGACAACTTGTGACCCTCTATTACATATTGAACGAACCTCAAGCGGTTATTCTTAAGGTAATGATAGTGTACCCTGAAAGAGCTAGCTACTCTTATAAAATATTTTTTAATGGACCATTGATAGTGTACCCTGACACAGCCAGCTACTCTTATACAATACTGTTAATGGACTTTGAATGCTATTTAAAATTTAAAAGAAAATGTCTTCATTGTATCTGTTTATAAGGTATCAGAAATACACAGAAAATCATCAGACCAGGAATGATATTCTGTGCCAGAGGCCCATGGTTCTTTCAAGGAAGAAAATTATGATTATCTCTTGTAAGTAGAAGTCTGGGGCAAAGAGCAGTAAACACTGAATTGTAAGACATTAAAGATATTGATAACCCTGCAAGATATTAGACAGTTGTTCAGCTGCAGAAGATGTCCTCCTAATACTTGGCAATTACAAGGGGATACCCACTTGAACCTCTCTTGGGACCAACCTATATGTTTGCAGTGAATCTGAAAAATATCTTTTTTAAGAATGACTCAGAATGACAGTTGTAGGGAATGATGGCTGAGAAAGAAAAATGAACCATTTGTTCTACAATCAGGCTGAGTTGTACAGCCACAGTATTTTACTTCTCAAAGGTGAAATATGGCTTTGGGTAAAGAGCATTTCCAAAATGTCACCAGCAACATGTAAGTGATGAAAACATTTTGAAAATGTTGCATAATGAACCTTTTAGTATACAAGCGGGTGACAACAGGGAAAATAATGTTGGACACAGTAATAGAAAAGGAAAGAGAGCACTATACATGAGGAAGAGATGTAATGGGATTGGCTATATGGGGATTTGTGGTTCCAGGGGGTTGATCTGCCTGTGACATGAGACATAACATTATTAAGTCAGAAACAAGAAATTGCAGTTACAGCTAAAATCTTCTATATCCATCAACTACTCTTTTCTGTTATGATGTTTTCTTGAGTCTCTCTGCACTGTGGTCTTTTCAAGGCCTTTTGTCACTGATTTTTCATAACTCAGGGTCTCTAATGAAGGCTTAAGTTACCCGCAACATTTGAAACTCACCTAAATAACTTGGGTAATAATTCATACAACATGTTGTGATAGAGACAAAATATAATGTGTACTTTAATAACTTTACTTGCAAATTTATACTGCAGAGCCTCGCCATTAACCCTTTCTTTTTAGTTTCTGAATTGTAAAGCTCTAACTCCCTCCGCACATTTCCTTCTATGGCTGTATCTATATTTATTGTTGTTTTGGTAGAATGCAAAAATGCATAGGGATTATCTGCTGGAGCATGCCTAGAATCTGTGAACTCAGTTGAAACACAATGCCTGTGTCTAAACACTGATAAGGGGGGATGGAGTTGGCTTCTCCGGGCAGCTTAGATATGCCATTCATTTTGCTTATTTTTGAAATTTATTTTAAAATACTTGCCAGCAATTTTTAAACACCTTTTTTATTTAAACTTTTTTTTACTTAATTAGCCCTTTTAGGATATGCACAGATCTCAACATGTATTATGTCCCTTTAACTTGGTATTTTATATTTATGTTATAATTTGCATACCAGCATTATTTCTAATTAATAAAATATTTATGAAGGTATATTTTTAAAAAAAATTATATAATGTCCTGATATTTAAAAGAACATTCTGTAACTGCTTTATTGTTATAATACATTTATTTAAATCCAGTATTGTGTTTTCTTTTAGATAATTTTTTTTTGTTATGGAAAACATAAACTATAAAAAAACAATACTATCAACATTAAGTAAGGCAAATATAAAACCAGGTCATTCTATAACTATGAGCTATAATGCTGGATTATAATTATACAATGTTATAATAAATAGAGAAACAATGAGTACAAATAGCAAAACAGAAGGATTCAAGTACCTAGATCTATGAGCTTACAATCTGGAGACACATCTGGAAAATGAGAAGCATTTTGTATGGGAAAAAAGTACCACTGCTTGTCTTTGTTAAAATGTAATTACAACTATTTGAATGGTTATTATGTATTATCTATATATGGCCACAATCACAATCCTATCACCACTATTAGTATTAATAGCTGTTCACAAGTCATAAACACACTAGCTATAGCATACTAACAATTAGCAATTAATTGTGGCTATCATTATTTCCTTTGGCAGTCACAAGATTCATTTACCGGCTACATCTTAATTCTGTGGCAATTAATTGCAACTTGATGATAATTAGCTTGTTAATTGTGGCTGTTAAAACCTTTTCAACCCTTTGCTACCTTTCAAAAGAGAGAACAAACACATTTATAATCTCTATATTGAAGCAAAAAACAAAAACAAAACAAAAACAATGATATGATTAAGTATTATTTTGTGATTGAGTAGGTGTACTCATGGCAACACTGCAAGTTGGTATTGGGGGTCAATTTATCAAGCTTTATAAGAACTGCTGGTGCAATGATAAATGCCAACAGCGTATGCTGTCAATTTAAGCTAAAAAAATTATTTTAGCTCTGGTTAAGTGTTTTCCAAGTTATAAAGGCTCAAAGATATGAGATCTCAGGTTTTAGAAAAAAAAATAATAAAAGGCAGGCAAATGGCTTTAACATTAAGATACAAATTTATGCAATATTCATATTTAATAAAGTGTTATAGTGTGTATTTACTACAATGTTTTACTCATAGTTCAATATGTTCTATGTATTTTTAAATAGATATTCATATATATATATATATATATATATATATATATATATATATATATATATGTATAGATCTATACCTATATATATAATCATATATATATATATATATATATATATATATATATATAGGTATAGGTATATATTTTACCAAAAAAACATCAGATATATGAAGAATTATTTATTTATGTATAAATAGAACATATTCTTTTATGTGAAGAACATAAGAAATTTAAATATTCATATTTTCATGTCAGGTTAGCGCACATGAGAATATGCGATCAGGTATTTAAGGGAGTTAGGATTTTTATGGTAAAGTTTGGGGTAGTTCATTTTGGGTTAAGTTAGGGAGAGTTAGGTTACAGGGTTTAGATGTTAGTGTATTACTTTGCAATGTGAGGGGATGGCGGTTTAGTGGATAATAGTAAAGTTTAGACATTGCGATGTGGGGTGATGGCGGTTTAGTAGTTAAAAGTGTAGTTTAGACATTGTGATGTGGGAGATGGCGGTTTAGGGCTTAATAGAGTACATAGGTAGTTTGTGATGTAGGGGGTGGCAGTTTAAGGGTTAATAGTGTAGTGGGGACTTTGCGGTAGGCTATGTGGTGGTTTAAGGGTTATTAGAGTAGGGGCTTATGGTGATTTTAGTTAGCGTGCGAGTAGGATGTTTTATAAACTTTTTTTTGCTCCATTGACTTTTATGGAGCAGTAGATGATCAAGCTGGCTGTAATTATTTTGCGCAAGTCGGGTTAGCGCTAGAGCAATAATATTTTACTTTCAACTTGTAATACCAGCACAACTTGACTCACGCAAAAGGTTTACAGTTAGCACAATTAGCGCTGTAGCGAAAGTGTTAGTTAGCACTCCACTTGTAATCTAACCTTAAATGTCTCTTCAGAATATGCAGCCAAACAGGTGTGCACAGAAGATGTAATATGATCACTAAAGAATAACCAGTACATCTAAAGAATGTTGTGAAATGTAGGACCAGCATGCATTGCTCCTCTAAATTCGACACTTGTTCAAGATAACCATGTATCTTGCCTTTTTTTAAAAAAAATCTACATTTAAAGTTGATTTTTGTTTATCCTTGCTCCATTGCTTACTGTTTTCTGCATGCAGTAGTGATAATATGGCCTCATGCAGGAGATTTTTTTTTTTTTTTAAAATATTCAGATTGCACAAAGCTCAAAACCAAGACTAGGGGCATTCTTTTTTGTTATATGAATCCAGAGTAAAGGGCAAGTAAGGAAAAAAAAAGTGTATGGCTATTGAACCTTTTGAGATTTAGTGGTAATATAATAATGATTAGAGTTACTTAGCACCCCCTGCAAAACCAGTTGGATCTGTCAGTGATCTCAGCTTTACAAGAATGTATAAATGTATTTTGCACAGATCTATTGTGCACTACTGAAACAGCACAAATCAAATCTAACTTTTGTTCAAACTTTATGGAGTTCAGACTTACACTTCACAAACCATCATTGCATCATATTGCCATACATGACACCAGCATCTATTAACACATCAAAACAAAAGTTTTTTCCAGTGCATAAATGAATAAATAAAATATATGTTAAATGGTTTCTTACAGTCCAAAGAGAGAGAGAGAGAGAGAGAGAGAGAGAGAGAGTCATATGGTAACATTTGTGTATAGCATATTTCTGATCTGCAGCAACAAAAATATGTCCTGTTATGAATATTGTTCATTTTTACAAAACCCATAAAACTTTTTCTGTGCACTCATCACCATTTCAATTTTCTAAACATTTAAAACCTCAAAAATGTACTTATATTCCAGTCTGAGAAAGTATATATTCAGTAAAATGCAAATGAATAAAGTATCGTTTTTAAGGAGAATTCCTTTTCAATTGTTTGGTTATTCAATCTTATTTTTGTACAATTGTTACACTATTTGGGGTCCATTCAAATAATTAGCAACATTAGGTCCTTTAAAAAAAAAAATTAAAGGGTGACTAAACATGCAATTTTAGTTGTCTTCTTACAGAATAAAATATCACCAAATTGTAAATATTTTGAAAACATTTGAACACATTATTGCTGCAATTGTTTTTCAATAGAAAAGAGGAACCAATCCAGACCTGTAGAGGAACCAATCCAGACCTGTTAATGAAATAGACAAGTCTTGCCACAGCCATTATATTAGCAAAAAGTTATTTGTGTTATGTTACCTGACAAGTTCAGCTGAGGCCAATTAAGGACAGATATGTGGCAGGTTTAGCTTTGAAAAGTCTGAAATGTTAATTTTCAGTTCTAAAACTTAAAATAAAACACATTTTGGATTTAAATTACATGAGATGTGGGCAAAATAAATAAGTATATTGCACAATAGTTTTATTATGCATTATTAAAGGGACATTAAGCACTTTGAGCTGTTAATATAAAATGATAAATCGTATATATATAAATAAATGTACAATATCTATAAAATAATCGCTTTTGTAACGCGTCCACCAGTGTCGGAATGTTGGCTGCTCGAGGCAGCCAAAAGAATGTTGGCTGCGCGAGGCAGCCAAAAGAATGTTGGCTGCGTGCACAGCCAAGCGAAGCTGCATCCATGTGTATTCCAAAAATGGCAGGGTGGTGAAAGAATCCAACTTTGGTGGATTCTTTTACTGACCTACCATTTTCGGAATCCCCCCGTATGCAGCATAGGCAAACAAAGTCTTAAAAAAAAATGGCAACTGCCCACACAAAATAACTAAAAAACATGTAACCGCCCGCAAGAAAAAAAAAAAAAATAACTGCCCGCACAAAGTTTTAAGAAAAAAAAAACTAACCGCCCGTACGTAGTATAAAAAAATAAAACTAACCACCCGCATGAAGTATAAAAAAAAATAAAACTAACTGCCCGCATGAAGTATTAATAAAAAACTAACCACCCACACAAAGTATTAAGAAAAAAAAATAAACATAACCGCCCGTAAGTATTAACAAAAAACAGAAACTACCTAACCCTTACACCACCAAACCCCCACAATGCTAACTAAATAAATTACAATATTAACCCTTAAACCACCAAACCCTACAATGTCAACTAATTATACTATTAACCCCCTAAACCGACAAACCCCCACATCACAATGAACCTTATTAACCTATTAAACCCTAAACTGCCAACCCCCCACAGCGCAATAAACCTAATTAACATATTAACTCCTAAACCACCAACCCCCCACAATGCAAATAACTAATTTAATTACTAAGCCCTCTAACCTAACACCCCCTAAATTAACCCCAATTACTACTAAATTACAATTAAAATAAAAAATCCTAACATTAAATTCCAAAAAAAATTATCTAACATTACAAAAAATAAAAAATGTCTAACATTACAGAAAAAAATAAACAAAATTATAAAAAAAAAAAAAAAACTCTAATCCCTATGAAAAACCCTCCACTCACCAAACCCCCCAAAATAAAAAACCTAACAAAAAAAACTAACCTACCCATTGCCCCTAAATGGGCATTTGTATGGGCATTGCCCTTAAAAGGGCATTCAACTCTTTTACAAGCCCATTAAATCCCTAATCTTAAAAATAAAAAAAAATAAAAAAAATAAAACAAAAATCCTAAATCTAACCCCCAAATAGGTACTCACTGTTCCCAATTACTACTAACCCCAATTACTACTAAATTACAATTAAAATAAAAAATCCTAACATTAAATTACAAAAAAATGTATCTAACATTACAAAAAATAATAAAGTCTAACATTACAGAAAGCAATAAACAAAATTATCAAAAAAAAAAAATCCTAATCCCTATGAAAAACCCTCCACTCACCAAACCCCCCAAAATAAAAAATCTAACACTAAAAAAACCTAAATTACCCATTGCCCCTAAAGGGGCATTTGTATGGGCATTGCCCTTAAAAGGGCATTCAGCTCTTTTACAAGCCCATTAACTCCCTAATCTTAGAAATAAAGAAAAATAAAAAAATAAAAAATAAATCCTAAATCTAACCCCCAAATAGGTACTCACCATTCCTGAAGTCTGGCAGAGAAGGTCTTCTTCCAGGCGGTTCCATCTTCTATCTTCATCCAGAGCGAAGAAAGCATGGAGCAGAGGTGCGGCGCTGGCTTACCCGATGCACGGATCCTCAGCGGCAGTCCTCAGCGGAGGTTCTCAGCGGCAGTTCTCAATGGCAGTTCTCAGCGTCGGTCTTGAGCGGCGGTGGTCCAAAGCAGCATGGAGGCTCCTCTTTATGTGATCGTCCACCGCACAGTGAAGATTAAATGCAAGGTACCCCATATTTATTGGGGTACCTTGCATTCCTATTGGCTGAAATTTTGAAATCAGCCAATAGGATGAGAGCTACTGAAACCTTATTGGCTGATTTGAACAGCCAATAGGATTTCAGTAGCACTAATCCTATTGGCTGATTTCAAAATATCAGCCAATAGGAATGCAAGTTACCCCAAATTGAATGCGGTACCTTGCATTCAATTTTCAGTGTACACCAGAGATCATATTAAGAGGAGTCTCCACGCCACTGAAGATTGACGCCACTGACGACCGCCGCTGAGGACCACCACTGAGAACTGCCGCTGAGGACCGCCGCTCCAGATCTGCGCATCAGGGAAGACCACTCTGCACCGTCTTTGCTGCAGATGAAGATAGAAGATGATGGAGCCACCGGAAAGAAGACCTTCATCACTGGACTTCAGGAACGGTGGGTAACTATTTGGGGCTTAATTTTAGGATTTTTTTTTTTTTAAGATTAGGGATTTAAAGGGCTGCAAAAGAGCTGAATGCCCTTTATGGGCAATGGGTAGGATAGTTTTTTTTAGTGTTAGTTTTTTTTATTTTGGTTGGGTTGGTTTGGTGGGGGGTTTTACTGTTAGGGGGTAATTGGTCATTTTTTTAAGTACAAGAGCTGTTTAACTTAGGTCAATGCCCTACAAAAGGCCCTTTTAAGGGCTATTGGTAGTCTAGTATTTGATTAGGGGGTGTTTTTATTTTGGGGGGTATTTTTATAGGGGTATTAGTTTAGGTTTAATTTTTTTATTTTGCATAGCTTTGTTTATTTTTTTCTTTATTTGTAACTTTAGCTTGGGGGTTTCTATTTTTAAACATAGACTGCCCTCTGGGCAGGTTTATCGCCTAATAATTTTATAATTTATTGTGTCCCCTTTTCCTTTAATTCCATTCTGAAATTGTGAACTTTTCAGTTCCTGTTAGATATAGAAGTGCAGAACACTGTTATATTACATGCAGCCATTGCCTGCACACTCTAGTGACCTATTTATAACTGTCACTTATTGGCCACAGCAGAGAGGGTAACCTAAGTTACAACATGGCAGCTCCCATTGTTTTATAGACACTAAAACTTTACATTTATTGTGTCCCTATTTAAACAGCTAATGAAACTATAGCATACATCTATGTGTTATTCTCAGACTAATCTTTTCTTTGAATGCATCATTCTATCTAACATTTGTTTAGCGTTAAAGGACTCCTAATCCATTTTTTTCTTTCATGATTCAGATAGACTATACAATCTTAAACAACTTTTCAATTTGTTGAAGAAGCAGCAATGCACTACTGGAAACATTGGGTGAGACAATTACATTAGGCATACATGTGCAGTAACCAATCAGCAGTTCCTGAGTCTACCTAGGTATCTTTTTCAACAAAGAATACAGAGAGAACACATTAAATAATAGAAGTAAATATGAAAGTTGTTTACAATCACATGCTCTATTTGAATCATGAAAGAAAAGAAAATGTGTTTCATGTCCCTTTAACCATTTATATTACAATCTTCAGATATTTCCTGTACCAAAAGTTTAAATAATATTTCAGAAACATATTTACTTTGTTGGCCTTGTTTACAATATTTAAATAAAAAAAAATCAAAGGAAGGTACCATTATTATTCAGAGCATTATCAAAGAAAAGCATGAAATGAGCTAAAAAATTATCGGTGTTTGAAATTTTGAAACAACTTTTTTTAGCAAGCAAAATTGTAGAGATCAGAAAGATCAAATGATGAGATGTTTTACCATGATTTTACCAAGGTATTATACATTATTGATATACTAAAGCTGAAAAGGATACAGAATAAAGGAGTTTAGCTATAAAGAAAATATCTGAAAACTGTAATAGTTTGGTATATCTTAAAGATATTGCTTTAATGTAACTGGCCTCTAGCAAGATAGGAGTTTTTATTATAATAGCATGTTTAAATATATTTTTTTTCTATATATTTTTTAATATCTTAAATTTGTAGTGTCCCTAAGGGCTTACATTTCCGATGAAGTGCTGAAATGGTTAATGGATAAAACAACACTACATTAATGTCCTGTGGAAATGTACAGCACCTGTGGCAAGGTACCAAATCTCTGCCAGCCTCCCTAATTAACTGTTCTGGGAAGTAGCAGTCATCAAAGTGAATTAAATCCACGAGAGACAGTACAGCCTTGGATCTCACCACAGAGACAGTAAAGCAGGTGACACAGGAATTTGTTCAATTTTCTGTACATCTGTTCAACCTCCTACTACTTCATGGTACAATAAAACAAGCAGCATTCATTTTCTATGCTGACAAAGCTACTTTACAATATATATATATATATATAAATTTACCACTATACTATTATATTTTCTGTATATAAAATAGGCAATGAAATTCACATTCAGTGATGGGTCTTTCAATTATGTACTTTTTAATTATTTTGTTTAAAGAAATCACTATAAAAATAACAAATTTGTGAGCAATTTATGTGCCCTTATTCAAAAATCTGTGTGGGCACACAGTGCAGACACTTATAGTTCCAACTGCAGTTGAGGTGGAATACATTTATTTAATTTGTTTATGTAACTTATTTGTGCAGTAAATAAAATGTTATTAAGAATAAAAATAATAGTCTGTTAGTATATAACAATTTACTTTATCATTTTATGTGAATTTCCTTTTATTTAGCTGTAACAAAAAGTTGTAAAGGTTTTTTTTTAAAAAATAATTGTTTTGTATGCTGTTATTTTGTCTAACCACCAGTATGTACTTAGATAGATAGATAGACAGACAGACAGACAGACAGACAGATAGACAGACAGACAGACAGACAGACAGACAGACAGACAGATAGATAGATAGATAGATAGATAGTTAGATAGTTGAGATAATAGATAGATAGATAGATAGATGAGATAATTGATAGGTAGATAGATATATAAATAGATAGATAGATGAGATAATAGATAGAAAGATATATAGATAGATAGATAGATAGATAGATAGATAGATAGATTAGATACAATAGGCTTTAATGTTCCATTAAAAAGTAAAGGGATTTATATACAGTACATATATTAAACCATCATTTTGATAATGGATTCATTATGCAACATTTTATTTTAGAGCTTGACCATTTATTGCTTGGCCATAAACTCAATTTTAAAATGAATAATTCTTCACTACTAATAAGACATTGAAATGGGTTGTACATAAATGAATTCTTTATTTGCTCCTTTTTAAATGTCGTTTTCTTCCTGTGAACTTAAATTATTCCAGTAAAGATAATAGTAGATAATGTAAGGAGTTGAAACTGTAGCAAAAAAAATGAATGATATTAACTATAATTGTTTCTTTTATGTCTTCTGAATAGTATAAAATGCCAACGGATGGTACAGCGGGTCAAAAAAATAACCCCCTTTGTGTTGACTTTATAGCAGATGTCCTATTTTCAATATCATTTATGTTTTCCTGTCAGGTAATTGAGGCAAAATATATACATTTTTCTTATTAAAAAAAAAGTCCATCTTTGCAAAGTGATCATTGAAGAAGGAAGTTGTGCCAGGGACAGCTGGCAAACCATTTGTTCAGCTTGGTTGAACTTCGTTTTTTAAAGAACTTCACTTCTTTTCAACATGGACAATATTTGATAATTATAATGATAAATATGATTTCTCATAATTACATCTATTGTAACAACTTCCTTTTCTCCTACTTGGAAAACAGAACATTGCTATCTGCCAATCAGCTATAAGTTTCATTAGGTTTTATCTCACTGAATATCCCACTGGAACAGCAGCAACTGTTAGTTTCCATAGTAACAAAATAAAAATGGAGCAAATAAATTTTCTGTGGTTTGGTTAAGTTTTTTTAATTTTATTCTTCTTTATTTAATAATAATAATAATAATAATAATAATAAAAATAATAAAGTCCTTAGTTGTGGGCCAGACCAATCATAATTGCCCTTGACCTCAGTTATAGCTTGTTATTTTGACTTTAACTGCAGTTGACAGGCAATTATCTAGTGGTAGTTCCTGCAACCATAGGGACTATCACTTAATTAACTTTTTTACCATCCCTTTCTTGCCATTATACTAAATTACAATGCCAATTAATTTTCAAATATGAAGAGTCTTTTAGAGATAAGATGTTTGTTAAAAAAAAAAAAAGAAAGAACTGCTAATGTGTGAATTTGTTGTCAAAATACATACTGAATAATCATTAAAACACATTACCTAGATGATGGTTAAATTATTCCCCGTGCTTAAGCATCATGTGTGTGTAGTCCATTATGTTCATTATGGAAAATAAAAAACATTAAAAAGGTCAAAATATTTTCTTTGAAGAATAGTAATAGTAAGAAATTACATAAGATTGGCACAAGTTCCGTTTAGTTATTCAAAAAGGCCAAAGGGTCATTTGTAAAATATAAAGGAGAATTTAGTAATAATAGCTGTTCTTACTGTTGCTAGTGGAAAATAAATTATCTGAATCACTTGAATGTATTGTTAAATGGTTTGAGTAAATATACTTCATACTGTAGATGAATGCCTTTTATTAAAATTAATTTAAGATCAAAAGGATATTGAAGGCTATTTTAAATAAAACCATGGAATATTTCACCCCATGAGGCATTCCTATATTAAAGTAATCCTTTATTCAAAATACAGCCATAAAACTGCAGTGTACGAGGGTATATAAGCACTTTTATAAGCCAGTCTTGCGGTAAGCAATAATTCAATGAAATTGTTTGTGTGCATCTATGAATTAAATATTGATGTATCAACCTTTTAAGACTTGAGGTATGGCATTTTAAAAACATGTGTGGTTGATGCTGTCCACTTTTATTGTCCTTGAAATGAGATTCTGTGTTTTAAAGTTTTGTTTGGGTGAGTTTGTATACTAGTCCAGAAGCTCATTTACTGGGGCCATTTGCAGTACAGCGGTCCCACCCCTTGCTCTCTCTCCCTCCCCTCTCTTTTGCTCTCTCTCTCCCCCCCTCTCTTTTGATCTCTCTCCCCCTCTCTTTTGCTCTCTCTCGCTCGACCTCTCTTTTGCTCTCTCTCTCCCCCCTCTCTTTTGCTCTCTCTTCCCTTTCTTTTCCTCCCTCTCTCCTCCCTCTCTTTTGCTTTCTCTCCCCCCTCTGTTTCGCTCTCTCTCCCCTCTCTCTTTTGCTCTCTCTCCCCCCACTCTTTTGCACTCTCTCGTTCTCCTCTCTCTTTTGTGCTCTCTCTCCCCTCTCTTTTGCGCTCTCTATCTTCCTCTTTTTTGTGCTCTCTCTCCCCCTCTCTTTTGCGCTCTCTCTCTTCCTCTCTTTTGCGCTCTCTCTCTACCGCTCTCTTTTGCACTCTCTCTCTCCCCCTCTCTTTTGCTTTCTCTCCCCCCTCTCTTTTGCTCTCTCTCCTCCCTCTCTTTTGCTCTCTCTCCCCCCACTCTTTTGCACTCTCTCGTTCTCCTCTCTCTTTTGCGCTCTCTCTCCCCTCTCTTTTGCGCTCTCTATCTTCCTCTCTTTTGTGCTCTCTCTCCCCCTCACTTTTACGCTCTCTCTCTTCCTCTCTTTTGCGCCCTCTCTTTCTACCGCTCTCTTTTGCGCTCTCTCTCTCCCCCTCTCTTTTGCGCTCTCTCCCCCTATCTTTTGCGCTCTCTCTCTCCCCCTCTAATTTATGCTCTCTCCCCCCTCTCTTTTGTGCTCTCTCTCTCCCCTTTCTTTTGTGCTCTCTCTCTCCCCTCTCAGTTGCGCACTCTCCCCCCTTCTCTTTTGCGCTCTCTCTCTCCTTCATTCTCTTTTGTGCTTTCTCTCTCCACCCTCTCTTTTATGCTCTCTCTCCCCCTCTCTTTTGCGCTTTCTCCTCCCCTCTCTTTTGTGCTCTATCTACCCCTCTCTTTTGCTCTCTCTCATCCCTCTCTTTTGCTCTTTCTCTCCATCCCTCTCTTTTGCTCTCTCTCTGCCCCCCTCTCTTTTGCTCTCGCTTTCCCCCCTCTCTTTTGCTCTGTCTCTCTCCCCTCTCTTTTGTTCTCTCTCTCCATCCCTCTCTTTTGTTCTCTCTCTCCCCCTCTCATTTGCTCTCTCCCCCTCTCTTTTTTTCTCTCTCCCCATCTCTATTGCTTTCTCCCCCTCTGTTTTGCTCTCTCTCCCCCTCTCTCCCCCTCTCTCTCCCCCTCTCTCCCCATCCTCCCTCTCTCCCCATCCCTCCTCTCTCTCCACCCCTCTCTTCTTTTGCTCTCTCTCTCCCCTCTCTCTTTTGCTCTCTCTCTTCCCTTCTTTTTTGCTCTCTCTTTCCCCCTCTTATTTTATCTCTCCCCTCTCTTTTGCTCTCTCTCTCTCTCCCCTCTCTTTTTCTCTCTTCCCTCTATTTTGCTCTTTTCCCTCTATTTTGCTATCTATCGCCCCTCTCTTTTACTCTTTCCCCTCTCTTTTGCTCTTTCCCCTCTCTTTTGCTCTCTCTTCCCCTCTCTTTAGCTCTTTCCCATCTCTTTTTGTCTCTCCCCCTCTCTTTCTATCTCTCTCCCCTCTCTCTCGCACCGACCGTGCCCGACCCCACCCCCGCCGAGCCCGGTCATGCGCCCGCCACGTCCGGTCACGCCACACCCACTTTTGCTGCACCGTGCTGCAAACAGCAGATCAGGTAAGGCCAGGTGTGTTTGTCCTCGTGCTGTCTCTACTGCGCATGACAGCTTCGGACAAACACACTTGGCCTTTTATATTATAGGACTATATTCTTGCCATTGTATGTAATGACTACAGAATATCACTATGTATAACGGTGACATTTAGCACATGCCATTATCTGAGCACAAAGTGCTAGTCAAAGAATTAAGGGAGCATAAGAAGGTGCACTGCAAAGGGAGTACAGTCATTATGAAAACAAGATGATAACTGCTTCCTCCATATTTACAATACAAAACCATCAGTGCTGTTTCTGCCCAATGCCATCTCATGAATTGCTATGAAGTGTGCTATGCTACATTTTTTTTGCTATAGACTATCAATAATACACATCTCTAACAATTTAAAGGGACATGGAATCCGAAGCATTTTTTATTTCATGATTTAGATAGAGCATGCCGTTTTAAATAACTTTCCAATGTATTTCTATTATCTAATTTGTTGTATTCTCTTTGTATCCTTTGTATACCTAGGTAGCCTCAGAAGCTGATGATTTTGGCTGAACATATATCCCTATTTCAGCTAGCTCCCAGTAGTTTATTGCTGCTCCTTTAACAAGTGATACCACGAAAATGAAGCAATTAGTTAATAAATTGGAAAGTTGTTTAAAATTGCATGATCTATCTGAATCACAAAAGAAACATTTTGGGGATCATGTCTCTTTAATTATCTATAGGGTTATGTTTTGTTAGTTTTTTTAGATAGTGAAGATAATCACTGATCCTCTATTTATACACTATTAAATATAGTCAACTTATTCTCATCTCCAGAACTTGGGAGTATCCTATGAGAAAACAAAGATTAAAAAAAAAAAGCTTAAAGGGACATTAAACACTTTGAGATGGTAATATAAAATGATAAATGGTATATATAAAACAACTCTGCAATATACTTTCATTATTTATTTTGTCCTCTTTGCCTGTAATTCCATTCTGAAATTGTGAGCTTTTCAGTTCCTGTTAGAAATGGAAGTGCAGAACACTGTTAAATCCAGCACAACCATTGGCTGCACACTCTAGTGACCTATTTATAACTGACCCTAATTGGCTACATCAGAGAAGGTAACACAAGTTACAACATGGCAGCTCCCAGTGTTTTATAAGCACTAAAACGTTACACTTATTTTGTCACTTTTTAAAAAAACTAATGAAACTTTAAAAAATAAATCTACATGTTAGTCATGGACTAATCTTTTCTTTGAATGCATCATTCTATCTAGCATGTCATCCAATTTGTTTGGATGAACAGATGTGCCACACAATGATGTATTTTACATCATTTTATTTATTGTGAACGTTTTTTCCCTCTTTTTACTCATTGTAACCTATACTGAGATGGTTTACATTAATGACATTAAACAAGTGCTAAATGTAACTTTTTCTAACTACTAAAATCATTTTATTATACTAACTATTACTTGTTAAAAGGTTTTTATGGAAAGATGGGTGATCATTCATCACTATTTTAAATTGCTTCCATTGCATGATTTTCTATATGCATGTATTTTTTCTTCCATTTTCTCCCTCACACACAAACGCCAATGAAAGAACAGTTATTTTAAATTCCCTATTTTATTATATCACATGCCTTTAGTTCTTATAATATTTAATATAGTAAAACAACTATTTCACTGTCCAAGACTGAGGATGATAGCATCTGTGGTAACCACGGCAACCCCATCAAGTATATTAGCAATGAAAGTCTACTTTTGCCATATGTGTGTATGCCTGCATACCATTAACACTATTGCATTAAGAAATAAAGTTCATAAAGAATTAAATTGTTTATTAATTCACTTAGACACTTCATAAAACAGTTTGATGCAGGTTACCATAGCAATGGTCAGGTGACAGTAATATCTCTGGGTTCTATAAAAACCACACACAGTTAATCTTGGTGTATTTTCAAAGCATTGCTGTGTAAATATGTTTTTCTGTAAATATAGTTTGATCACACCGGAACCTAATAAAGGGTAAAAAACTCAAAATAGGTATTTGTATATATTTAGAATAAAACATGGTACTATGCTCTTTTTTATTATTATTATTATTATTTATTATTATTATTATTATTATTATTATTATATTATTATTATATATTATGTGCAAGTACAATGCAGATTATTTGGAAACACATTAATATTATAATATAGTTTTACTTACAAAGATGAAGATGACAATAGTTCTTTTTATACTTTTGTCATAAACAAACATAATAGTGACTAAGACAATATAAAAGCAGCCACTGAAATACTATTAAAAGTGCACTGCTATAAATTATATATCCTTGTACTGAGAATAAAAGGCTACAGTACAGTATATTGTTTTCTTGTAGCAGAATTCATAGTTTGATCCATAGCTGCCTAGAATATGTTCACACTTCACATTTTGCTGCACTGAGTTTAATCATTTTAGAGTTAGAGTTTTTACCCATTAATGAATATATCAAGTTTAACCTTTTCAGATCTCCAGTGATCCATACTGTTATATCAAATTATTTGCCAGTGGTATGGAAAATAATACATTTAAAAGCTTGGAATTGTTTTAATATATATATATATATATATATATATATATATATATATATATACAGGGAGTGCAGAATTATTAGGCAAATGAGTATTTTGACCACATCATCCTCTTTATGCATGTTGTCTTACTCCAAGCTGTATAGGTTCGAAAGCCTACTACCAATTAAGCATATTAGGTGATGTGCATCTCTGTAATGAGAAGGGGTGTGGTCTAATGACATCAACACCCTATATCAGGTGTGCATAATTATTAGGCAACTTCCTTTCCTTTGGCAAAATGGGACAAAAGAAGGACTTGACAGTCTCAGAAAAGTCAAAAATAGTGAGATATCTTGCAGAGGGATGCAGCACTCTTAAAATTGCAAAGCTTCTGAAGCGTGATCATCGAACAATCAAGCGTTTCATTCAAAATAGTCAACAGGGTCGCAAGAAGCGTGTGGAAAAACCAAGGCGCAAAATAACTGCCCATGAACTGAGAAAAGTCAAGCGTGCAGCTGCCAAGATGCCACTTGCCACCAGTTTGGCCATATTTCAGAGCTGCAACATCACTGGAGTGCCCAAAAGCACAAGGTGTGCAATACTCAGAGACATGGCCAAGGTAAGAAAGGCTGAAAGATAACCACCACTGAACAAGACACACAAGCTGAAACATCAAGACTGGGCCAAGAAATATCTCAAGACTGATTTTTCTAAGGTTCTATGGACTGATGAAATGAGAGTGAGTCTTGATGGGCCAGATGGATGGGCCCGTGGCTGGATTGGTAAAGGGCAGAGAGCTCCAGTCCGACTCAGACTCCAGCAAGGTGGAGGTGGAGTACTGGTTTGGGCTGGTATCATCAAAGATGAGCTTGTGGGGCCTTTTCGGGTTGAGGATGGAGTCAAGCTCAACTCCCAGTCCTACTGCCAGTTTCTGGAAGACACCTTCTTCAAGCAGTGGTACAGGAAGAAGTCTGCATAATTCAAGAAAAACATGATTTTCATGCAGGACAATGCTCCATCACACGCGTCCAAGTACTCCACAGCGTGGCTGGCAAGAAAGGGTATAAAAGAAGAAAATCTAATGACATGGCCTCCTTGTTCACCTGATCTGAACCCCATTGAGAACCTGTGGTCCATCATCAAATGTGAGATTTACAAGGAGGGAAAACAGTACACCTCTCTGAACAGTGTCTGGGAGGCTGTGGTTGCTGCTGCACGCAATGTTGATGGTGAACAGATCAAAACACTGACAGAATCCATGGATGGCAGGCTTTTGGGTGTCCTTGCAAAGAAAGGTGGCTATATTGGTCACTGATATGTTTTTGTTTTGTTTTTGAATGTCAGAAATGTATATTTGTGAATGTTGAGATGTAATATTGGTTTCACTGGTAAAAATAAATAATTGAAATGGGTATATATTTGTTTTTTGTTAAGTTGCATAATAATTATGCACAGTAATAGTCACCTGCACACACAGATATCCCCCTAAAATAGCTAAAACTAAAAACAAACTAAAAACTGCTTCCAAAACTATTCAGCTTTAATATTAATGAGTTTTTTGGGTTCATTGAGAACATGGTTGTTGTTCAATAATAAAATTAATCCTCAAAAATACAACTTGCCTAATAATTCTGCACTCCCTGTATATATATATATATATATATATATATATATATATATATATATATATATATATATATATATATATATATATATATATATATATATATACACTATTTATTTACATACAGAGTTCCACACCTTGACTGTTTATATATATAAGGGTCCATATGATAGAACTATTTCTAAATAATATAGGACTAGTAGATCACTGGAAATGTCCTGTTATATACAGTATATACAGGGAGTGCAGAATTATTAGGCAGATGAATATTTTGACCACATCATCCTCTTTATGCATGTTGTCTTACTCCAAGCTGTATAGGCTCGAAAGCCTACTACCAATTAAGCATATTAGGTGATGTGCATCTCTGTAATGAGAAGGGGTGTGGTCTAATGACATCAACACCCTATATCAGGTGTGCATAATGATTAGGCAACTTCCTTTCTTTTGGCAAAATGGGTCAAAAGAAGGACTTGACAGGCTCAGAAAAGTAAAAAATAGTGAGATATCTTGCAGAGGGATGCAGCATTCTTAAAATTGCAAAGCTTCTGAAGCGTGATCATCGAACAATCAAGCGTTTCATTCAAAATAGTCAACAGGGTCGCAAGAAGTGTGTGGAAAAACCAAGGCACAAAATAACTGCCCATGAACTGAGAAAAGTCAAGCGTGCAGCTGCCAAGATGCCACTTGCCACCAGTTTGGCCATATTTCAGAGCTGCAACATCACTGGAGTGCCCAAAAGCACAAGGTGTGCAATACTCAGAGACATGGCCAAGGTAAGAAAGGCTGAAAGACGACCACCACTGAACAAGACACACAAGCTGAAACGTCAAGACTGGGCCAAGAAATATCTCAAGACTGATTTTTCTAAGGTTTTATGGACTGATGAAATGAGAGTGAGTCTTGATGGGCCAGATGGATGGGCCCATGGCTGGATTGGTAAAGGGCAGAGAGCTCCAGTCCGACTCAGACGCCAGCAAGGTGGAGGTGGAGTACTGGTTTGGGCTGGTATCATCAAAGATGAGCTTGTGGGGCCTTTTCGGGTTGAGGATGGAGTCAAGCTCAACTCCCAGTCCTACTGCCAGTTTCTGGAAGACACCTTCTTCAAGCAGTGGTACAGGAAGAAGTCTGCATCCTTCAAGAAAAACATGATTTTCATGCAGGACAATGCTCCATCACACGCGTCCAAGTACTCCACAGCGTGGCTGGCAAGAAAGGGTATAAAAGAAGAAAATCTAATGACATGGCCTCCTTGTTCACCTGATCTGAACCCCATTGAGAACCTGTGGTCCATCATCAAATGTGAGATTTACAAGGAGGGAAAACAGTACACCTCTCTGAACAGTGTCTGGGAGGCTGTGGTTGCTGCTGCACGCAATGTTGATGGTGAACAGATCAAAACACTGACAGAATCCATGGATGGCAGGCTTTTGAGTGTCCTTGCAAAGAAAGGTGGCTATATTGGTCACTGATTTGTTTTTGTTTTGTTTTTGAATGTCAGAAATGTATATTTGTGAATGTTGAGATGTTATATTGGTTTCACTGGTAAAAATAAATAATTGAAATGGGTATATATTTGTTTTTTGTTAAGTTGCATAATAATTATGCACAGTAATAGTCACCTGCACACACAGATATCCCCCTAAAATAGCTATAACTAAAAACAAACTAAAAACTACTTCCAAAACTATTCAGCTTTGATATTAATGAGTTTTTTGGGTTCATTGAGAACATGGTTGTTGTTCAATAATAAAATTAATCCTCAAAAATACAACTTGCCTAATAATTCTGCACTCCCTGTATATATGTGTGTGTGTGTATGTGTGCCCCTTTTAATGTATTTAAAAAACATATTTACTTTTGAGGATATCTATATCATATTTCTTGGCCCGTTCTTGGTATTGCTGAAATAAAATAATATTTTTTTAAATGAGGAAAATGTTTATATAAAGTTTAAAATATATATTAATCTAAGCTATAGTATGCTTTTAAAAATTATTTGTATTTATTATTTTTATATCATAATTATGGATTTGTGCATTAAGTTGAACATATTAGGTTATTACTGGTTGTTAGCTATCAAGGTTTTATAGTTTAATTGAGAAATACTAATTGGACAAATTATTATTATGGGGCTTATGCCCCAGAAACACAAGTTATGAAGCAGCAGTCTAAAGACCGCTGCTCCATAACCTGTCTGCCTGCTCTGAGGCAGCGGAGAGACATTGCCAGAAATCAACCCGATCCAATACGATCAGGTTGATTGACACCCCCTGCTAGTGGCCGATTGACCGCAAATCTGCAGGGGGTGGTATTGAACCAGCAGTTCACCAGAACTGCTGGTGCAACGATAAATGCTGAGATCGTATGATGTCAGCATTTATCGATGTGCAGCGAACATGATCCGCAATATCGGATCATGTCCGCTCGCACGATCATGTCTGCTCGCAGATAGAGAATGCAATTGTAAGCAACTTTCTAATTTACTCATATTAGCACATTTTCTTAATTCTCTTGCTATCTTTATTTGAAAAGAAAGAATGTAAGCTTTGGAGCCGGCCCATTTTTGGTTCAGCAACTAGGTGCAGCAAACGCTATCCATGGTTCTGAACCAAAAATGGGCCAATTCCTTAGCTTAGATTCCTGCTTTTTCAAAAAAGAAAGCAAGAGAATGAAGAAAAATTGAGCAAATTAAAGCGTTTCTTAAAATTGCATGCTCTATCTGAATCATGAAAGAAAAATATATATAAAAAAAAAAACAATAGTTGTGTACACTGTTATCATGTTTTTATTTTGTGTTATCATATACACAAATGGCCAAAAGTTTGTGGACACCTGACCATTACCCCTTTACAAGCTTCTTGGATATCCCATTCCAAAACCATGGCCCCCACCCCCTTTGTGGCTATAACAGCTGCAACTCTTCTGGAAAGGCTTTCCACAAGATTTTGTAACTGTGGAAATGTGTGCTTAAGCTAAACATAATTTGTAAGGTCAGGCACTGATGTTGGACAAGGAAGGTCTTTTACCTTCATATCAACATTTTGAATAGTGTGTGGTATCCCTACCTATGCTTTATGTTACTATACTTAAAGGTACAGTCAAAATTTGTATTGTTTAAAAATATAGATAATCCCTTTATTACCCATTACCCAGTTTTGCATAACCAACACTGTTATATTAATACACTTTTTAACTCTGTGAGTACCTTGTATCTAAGCCTCTGCAGACTGTCTCTTATCTCAGTTCTTTTGACAGACTTGCATTTTAGTCAATCAGCGCTGACTCTTAAATAACTCCATGGAAGTGAGCACTATGTTATCTATATGGCACGCATGAACTAGCTCTGCCTAACTGTGAAAAGCTGTCAAAATGCACTGAGATAGGAGGTGATTTTTAAATGCGCAAATTTGCCGTTTATGGGTGCACGTTAAATTACTAGCCATTACAATTAGTTGGTTAATGCTACCGTGAGCTTGTGGTAGCACTTTACGCTAGCATTCATTAACCAAAGATCAGGTCTCTAGTAAATGAAAAAAATGTCTCCAATTTTGCCCAAAATAAAGTGTAAAGTTATTTTATTAAAAAAGTAATAATAAGTGCACAAAGCAGTTTTAAGGGGTTAAAGTGTGTAGATTTGCGTTGCAGTCTATGGGGACTGTGTTATTACTCTAAATATATATGTATATGCTTATATACAGCACATATACATATTTATGTGTTAATATGTGTATATACACTTATAAACACATACAGGAAACATATATGTATATATTTATATATATTTATACTTTGCTTCACATCACTGCGCGACTTACCCCCTTCGCTGCACTAGGCTCTCTGCCATGACTAAACAAAAGGAAGCGATCCCAAATTTACTGGAAAAGGCAAACATGCTATTGTCTCCCAGCTGACCTTGTTGTCTATATTATAGAAGGAGGTAACTGGCTGGGATTGTGCTTAGAGTATATTACAACATTTAAATCAAAGAAAAAAAACCCTATTAAGAGAATAGGGAAAAGTATGCTCTTTCTACACATAAACTATATATTTTTCCACTTAAAATTGAACTTTTACTAGTTGTAGTTAAAAAAGGCAGCAGAATTAGAAGTTGTATCTAGCGTGCCAGAAAAATAGTTAAAAACACAACTCTGTAACTGTGACTTGTATGAAGTACTTCAATGTTGCTGATTTTAGGTAGTTTATCACATATGAGGAGGAGGGGAAAAATCAACGATATTAGGTAAATGTAAAAGCCTCTATTTAGGAACTGTGTCCTGTATTTCCCTATATTAGGGTAGATAAGCCACTTTTTTTTTTACACTAAATATGCTATAAATCCCTTCCCCATCCTTCCCACCATATGTCCCAAATGTAACAACAAATGTTACAACAATATATAAAAAATATCAATTAGTAAATAGTCTGAAATTAACAGAGTGCAGTTAAAATAAACACGAAACCCCTTGATTCTTTCTTTGATTTTCTCTGCCATGACTATTGGCATGAGAACGAGGTTCCCATCGGAGCCTACTGAATCGAGCTCTCAGAGTGCAAAGCTTCTGTGCAATGCGAACACGAGGTCGTGTTCACATTGCGCTCAACTTGTAGTACCAGCACACATTTAAGTGCACCAGTATTACTGAGTGGAGCGCAAATATTAAGCTTGCAAAAGTTCAATTTCGCTCTTCACCCTTAAAGGGACAGTATACTTTAAAATTGTTTTTCCCTTAATGTATTTCCAATAACTTTTTTTACCAACTGCAGAGTATAAAATGTATGAGATTTACTTTTTAAGGTTTATTTGTGTATATGAATTAGCTGCGTTTGTGTTTTGAAGCCGCAACCTAATAAAATCGGTTGAGCTTGTAGGTATAATCAGATCTCTTTATCACATTGTGTACACATACAGTACATGCTTCTGTATCTTATATCTGTCCGTAAACCAATCACCAATACTTGCAGAGAACAATGGAAAATATAACATTGTATTACCTTATCTCTTCTATACCCCACTGCGAGTGCAATTAATTCTGCTGGCTGTGTCTAAACAGCTTGGCCTTAAGGCCACAAATGTTCAGGGTAGGTGGGGATACTACAGGCTAAATCATCTATTTCAAATGTTAATATAAGGGTAATGTAAATACTTGTAAACAATTTAATACACTCCAGCAGGTAAAGTGGATCATTGGGAAAAAATTAAAGGGGAGAACATTTTTGAGTAAACTGTCCATTTAAATTGGCCCATTATTGGCATAACTACAATCTATTGAAAAGGATGAATCAACATGCTGGCCCTTTAACTAGTTATGTAGTCACTGAACCCCCACCATTTTTTTAAAATTAGAGGCCAAGAATGCCAATAATGAGTCTGTGTTGTATCGGAGGGGGGCGTAACAATTCAAAGGTATTTACAGCAGAAGCATGTTAGGATTGTAATTACTGGAAAAACAGAGTTACAATACCAACCAATGTTCAGAAATCATTATCTACTTAAAATAGGTGCAAGATTGTGATCAACTCCATAATTCCAATATAAACTGAAAAACACAGATGTGACCCTTTAAATGCATCTGAAAGAAATATCACCTGATTTATTTTAACACAAATTATCAAGGAAAAGATGTTGCAATTTTTCGTGCCATTTTCTTTGATAGGTTCCTGGCATAAATATGCAGAGATCTTGAGAATATTTATAATAACTCAATAACTTTTTTTAGTATAAGTACAATAAAATTCCCCTGGCTGTTTAAAATGTTTCCATCTTAAAGCTTCATATTAAAATGCATCCCAAATATGTTTGCAAATGTTTGGAAAAGCACAGAAAATATATCAGATATAAAATCCCTCACTGAGTGATAGCAGTGTATTTCAGAATAAATTGGCCAACCTTTATTAAATTTGTATTACATATCAGCCTACTGTACCCTCAGTAAAAAAAAAAAAATGTGTTTAGAAAGCAAAGCAATAGCTTAACTAATTTCATTGTTAAACAGCATTTGGTTTCTAAGGTGAATTGGTTAGGAAATTAGTTAATACTTTAAAATGTGTGGTTCAAATGTCAGCTTTATTATTCTAGGGCACTGAAGAGAATTAGGGGCTGATTTATAAAAGTACGAGTGGACATGATACAATGTAGCGTATCATGTCCGCCTCACATCGATAAATGCCGAAAGCATACGCTGTCAGCATTTATCTTTGCACAAGCAGTTATTGTGAACTGCTTGTGCAATGCCGCCCCCTGCAGATTTGTGGCCAATTGGCCGCTATCAGGGGGTGACAATCAGCCTGATAGGATCGGCAGATTAATGTCCGCAGCCTCAGAGCAGGCAGACACGTTATAGACTGCATTGCTGCTACTTCAACGAAAGATACCAAATGAATAAAGCAAATTAGATAATAGGAGTAAAAGGGAAAGCAATTTAAAATTATATGCTTTATATGAACCATGAAAGAAATAGCTTCATGTCCCTTTAAATACCTCGTGTTTGTGGAAATTTGTCCATTTCCCACACTCCACAGAAAAGCCAAAAAGCAAATTCTGTAACCAATTTTTTTTTCAAAATGCTGTAAATCAATAGCTGCTACAGTTTTAATTTATTTACAGAGAATATTATGAAGACAAAATACAGTATTAGCTTTCTGTCTTCTATAGGGAACAAGGGAGAAAAGCAAGTTGTATTTAATATCTTTTTTTATTATAGTGATAATCAAAGTGAATCATGTTTAAATAACCTAAATAAGCATATATGAAATGCTGAAATAGCTTCTATAGGGAGCAAGGAGGAACAAGAACATTTAATGTCCTTTTAAGTATGATGGAATATGATGAAGATAAATAATGAATGTTTATTGCCACTAATTGAATTTTTTTAGTTAAACATTTTGGGCTAGATTACAAGTGGAATGGTAGTTTGCAATCCCGCACGTGCTTGAACTTTGGCTATTTGTGCCCATCGGGTAGTGCGTGCATTGCAAGTTGAAAGTAAAAAGTTTTCGCTCATGCGCTAACCAGACAAACACAAAAAGCTGAACTTGGAATAGGAGACAATGGAGCACAAAAAGTAAAAAAAAACACCCAACAAGTTGCACAAACCTGATTGTGTTTTCTCAAGTGCTAACCCAACATGAAATATTAATATTTCACATTCCAATGTTCTTCACTTAACAGAATGTTTTCTATTTATTCTTAAATACATATTCCTATATATACAGTATCTGATGATTTATTTTTGGTAAAATATATATCTTTACCTATATATAGATATATAGGTATATCTATTTAAAAATACTACGTGAAGAACATTGGAATGTGAAATATTTATATTACAAACACAGTGTAACACTATATCAAATATGAATATTGCATAAATATGATTTTTCATGTTTTCAGCTACGTGACTGCAAAGGGCATATGTATTTATGTGTTTATATGTCTGTAAATACATATATACTCATATAAATACATAAATACATATGTACACACATTTAAACATAGATATATATACATACATATACATATTTAGACATGTACTGTATATGTATGTATCTCTATGTTAAAAGGTCTTTGCATACCTTTTTTCACCTGAGACATCATGGGGGATATGTATCAAGCTGTCAACAATGTTGCATTCGCCGGCATCAATACGCTCGCCTAACATCACGGCCGCGTATTTCAATACGCTCTCCTTATTTATGAAAAAAGCCGGCAAAAAGAAACTCATCAAGTACGGGGTGATGAGCATCGGACAGTTGTTAACTAGCAGTCATCGATCTTGCGTCTATTCGGCTTTTTCCTAACTTTATTTATACCCTGTAACTAAACGCTGCCATTATACTTAAATGTTTAACCCCTATCCTGCTGCTCCCCGACATCTCTGCAACCTAAATAAAGATATTAACCCCTATTCCGCCACTCCCCAACATCGCCACAACCTAAATACAATTATTAACCCCTATCCCGCCGCTCCCCGACACCGCCGCTACTAAATAAATGTATCAACCCCTAAACCTCTGGTCTCCCATATCACTACCACTAACTAAACCTATTAACCCCTAAACCGTCAGCCCCCCCACATCGCCATAAACTAAATTAAGCTATTAACCCCTAAACCTAACAACCTCTAACTTTAAATTAAAATTACATCCTATCTTCAAATACATTTAAACTTACCTGTAGAATTAAAATAAACTAATTTGAACTATTAATTAATCTACCCTAAATATTATCCTACAATTAAATTAAACTACCAATTAAATCAACTAAATTACATATTAAACAAACCTAACCCTACTCAAATTATTTAAATATACCATTAAACATTATTAAAAGTACTAAATTACAGAAAAAAACAAACACTAAGTTACAAAAAAAAAAGACACTAAAGAGACAGTCAAGTCCAAAAAAACCTTTCATGTTTCAAATAGGGCATGAAATTTTAAACAACTTTCCAATTTACTTTTGTCACCAATTTTGCTTTGTTCTCTTGGTATTCTTAGTTAAAAGCTAAACCTAGGAGGTTTATATACTAATTTCTTAGACCTTGAAGGCTGCCTCTATTCTAAATGCATTTTGATAGTTTTTCACCACTAGAGGGCATTAGTTCACGTGTTTCATATTGATAACATTGAGCTCATGCACATGAATTTACCATGGAGACAGCTCTGATTGGCTAAAATGCAAGTCTGTCAAAAGAACTGAAATAAGGGGGCAGTCTGCTGAGGCTTAGATACAAGGTAATTACAGAGGTAAAACGTGTATAATTATAACTGTTTTGGTTAGGCAAAACTGGGGAATTGGTAATTAAGGGATTATCATCTTTTAAAACAACAAAAATTCTGGTGTTGACTGTCCCTTAAATTACGGAAAAAAAAAAAAATTAGCAAAAATAAAAAAGAATTACACCTAATATAATAGCCCTATAAAAATAAAAAATCCCCCCAAAATAAAACCCTAGCCTACAATAGACTACCAATGGTGCAAAAAAGAGCCTTTTGTGGGGCATTGCCTCCAAAGATATCAGGACTTTTACCTGTAAAAAAAAATACCCCCAACAGTAAAACCCACCACCCAACCAACCAACCCCTCCCCAAAAAGAAAACCTAAATCTAAAATAACCTAAGCTCCCCATTGCCCTGAAAAGGGCATTTGTATGGGCATTGCCCTTAAAAGGGCATTTGTATGGGCATTGCCCTTAAAAGGGCATTTAGCTCCTTTAATTTCCCAGACCCTAATCTAAAAATAAAACCCACCCAAAAAAAAATAAAAAAAAACTAACACTAACCCCCAACGATCCACTTACAGTTCTTGAAGTCCCGCTTGAAGGATCCATCCAGCCGGAGAAGTCTTCATCCAGGCAGCAAGAAGTCTTCATCCGGGAAGCTTCTTTAATCTTCATCCAGCCAGAGAAGTCCTCATCCAGGCGGCAAGAAGTCTTCATCCAGACTGCATATTCTATCTTCATCCATCCGGCGTGGAGCGGGTCCATCCTGAAGACATCCGGCGCGGAGCATCCTCTTCATACGGTCGCTGCCGTAAACTGGAACTTCAATGCAAGTGACGCCATCCAATTTGGCGTCCCTTGCATTCCTATTGGCTGAAAAATTTCAATCAGCCAATAGGATCCGATCTGCTAAAATCCTATTGGCTGTTCCAATCAGGATTTTTCATCTCACGTAACAACTTAACCAGAGCTCAAAAGTCTAGCTATCCTGACACGCATTAAATTCAATTGCACTCGAGTGAACACGTTTACTTTTAACTTGTAATACGTGTGTTACTTCTTATGCGCACAAAGAGCGCAACTCTTAGCCCTTTATGAGGGTATTGTTGCCTGCACCTTTCAAACTATTGCTCTCTTTGGCTTGCAAACCACTCATCCTGTACCACCACGTTTCCAGTAAAAATGCAAAAAAAATATTTTGTGTAAAGCTCTCTCTCTGTTTGCTTCACAAAAGAAACCATGGGGTAGCGAATCATGACCCCTCAACCTCGCTAAATGAAAACAGCATACGCTGTCGGCATTTAATATTGCACAAGCATTTCTGGTGAAATGCTTGTGCAATGCCACACCCTGCTCACTGGCTGCTAGCAGGGGCTGTCAATCATCCCGATCATATCAGTATGATTTTTGTCCGCCACCAGAAATTAAGGAGCAGCAGTCTTACAACTGCTGCTTCTTAACTTCCAGACCTGAAACTATGGGGGCTCTGAAGCAGCATCTGCTGCTTAATAAATAGACCCCCATATATGTGTGGACCTTTCCTTATGTAGACAATAAAGCACAATTAATATAGGGGTGATATATTTGGTTATATGCACGTGTGATGTTTGCAAAAGATTACCCTGTTTTCTGATGAATCTGCAACCAAGACATTATTATTCACTAATCAATAGTAGGGATGGGCAAATAATTTGGGTCACTCTTTCAAAATCACAAATGTTGGCAACATCTCTTTCTTTTTTATAAACAAAGGTTATCAAATTAAATATTCCAATACTTACATTTTAATATAGATTCCCATAGGCTTCATATTATTATACAATAATTAATATTCAAATGTAAAATTTTCAATGTTATATTTAACTATTCAAGCCTTAACATTAATACTACAGAACATATTAAATAACAGAACATATTGAAAGAGAAACATGTTGCCCATCCTAATAAAGAGGAATTGTTGTATTTGCAAATTTTGTAATGAATAAACTATGATTTACCATTGTGTATGTGAATTAAAAGAAAGTGTATTATTTTTTGCTTGCATGGTGACTAATCAGATATATATTATAACTTTCTTTTTTGTGCAATGATTAAGATTTTATATATTACCCAACATTCTTAAAACCATTTATTTAAATAACAATTTGTCAGAATGTCCTTGAGAGGCACTGGGGCCCATTTATCAAGCTCCAGATGGAGCTTGAGGGCCCCTGTTTCTGGCGAGCCTGCAGGTCTAAAGATCACTGCTCCATAACCCTGTCCGCCTGCTCTGAGCAGGCGGACACACATCGCCGAAAATCAACCCAATCGAGTACGATCGGGTTGATTGACACCTCCCTGCTGGCGGCCGGTTGGCCGTGAATCTGCAGGGGGCGGAGTTGCACCAGCAGCTCACAAGAGCTGCTGGTGCAATGCTGAATATGGAGAGCGTATTGCTCTTTGCATTCAGCGAGGTCTGGCGACCTGATCCGCACTGTCGGATCAGGTCCGCAAGACCTTTGATAAATATCCCCTACTACCTTTAATAATTAAGGCCCACGTATGGCTATCATTTTGTAGCATCTTCTAACAGTCCATCCTTTGAGAAAGACCCTACCTAACTACCCTTAAATTGTGGTTGTCCACTGACCCATCCTCACACCTCATTCACAAGCCCTCACCAAACTGACACTGCCTGCTGCCACCTGCATACCCAGAACTCCTGGACTCCGGCCTTTTTAAAAGTTGTAAAATATCTAATATAAAGTCATAACAGGGAAAACACTATTTTACTTGACCTACTCAATTTAATGCCATAAATTTATTTATTTAATTATTATAAAACTGGGCAAGCCCCATTATACTTCTTTGGCAGGTAAGAAGAACATTACAAAATATGTTTTGCTTTGAGAATTTCACTAAGAGAAAGCATATCCCTCTAAATTGGACAAGCAAAAAAGCCATGCATTTATAGGACAATATGATTAATATAAAAGGTAATCTGCTGAGGCTTTTCAACATGATAGATTTCTTTTTAAGTAATAGTATTCTGAGGACAGGTTTTGTAAGCCATGGTTACGGGTGAGATGATCACTGCCTTCTCTGAAGCATGACAACTACACTTTGTCATCCTCTTCACGCTCAGGATAAAGTCATGCCACCAGGTTGATTAAGTCCATGTCCCTTTCCTTGACCTGGTGCCTGGCCTTATCAAGTAAGAGGTGGCATGTTGTAAGACCTCATAGCTTGCTCACAATCCTCTGCTTTTGCTTCTTTATCAGTAAAGGATGAATTGCTGGTTCTGAAGTAATGCAGTCATTTGAAATATGTTGCTTAGATGATTTTTGTTTTGTTCATTTTTTTTAACTGTTAAGCTATGCAATATTAATTATTTCTAACCAGTTTCTTATAGAAAAAAAAACCCTGCAATTTTTAATAAACCCATAAATATGTATTAGTTTTTTTTATTTAATATCAGCTTAATTAACAATAAGATGATATTAAATTTTAAAAAAATGCACTTTTTTAGACACTTAGGGGCCTATTTATCATGATGCGAGCGGACATGATCCGATATTGCGGATCATGTCTGCTGCACATCGATAAATGCCAACGGCATACTCTCTCGGCATTTATCATTGCACCAGCAGATTCACGGCCAATCAGCTGCTAGCAGGGGGTGTCAATCAACCTGATCGTATTGGGTCGGGTTGATTTTCTGCGATGTCTGTCCACCGCCTCAGAGCAGGCGGACAGTTTATGGAGCCACGATCTTTAGACCGCTGCTTCATAACTTGTGTTCAGGCTCGCCAGAAACACAGGGCATCAAGCTCCATATTTAGCTTGTTAAATAGGCCCCTTAGTCATTGCTTTGTGTGTTTGTGTCAAATGCCTAAAAACATAACTGATTTTTTGTTTCTAGATTTGTTAGACAGATTCGTATTACTGTAATAAAATCTATTAGAACACCCAAAGTAATATATGTGGAATATGTTTCATAATATATATAAATATATATTCTTTGTAATTTAAGAAAATAATAATGATGATAATAATAATAATAACAATGTTTTATTATTCAAATTTAACTACCAAAATCATTCTATACAGATATATGCCAATCCCTATAAAATACATCAAGCAAATTGCCACCCATTTCCAACCAAATTTTTTTTAGTGAAAAATATGTATTAAATATATGTAGAAGTTTCTACTTGATACTCTAAAAATCTGTTAACTACAACAAGCAAGCTATTCTTCTTTGGAAACCGTTAGACAACCTGGGATGCATGCCAGCACCTACACTAAATACAAAATAAACAGTAAAAATGTATATTGTGCACACTGAAGGGAATGTGCTGATTTCTGCACTAAAAAATGTTACATTTATTATACGAAAGGGTTAAATTGCATATGTCATGTTTCTAGTTAACCTCTTATAGTGTGATAAAAAGGTCTTACTTTTATATGAAGGTTATTTCTGAGAACTATATACTAATTGGTGTGAAAAAATATATTTTTGGACACAGTTCCTGTTTTATAAGAACATAACTGTTACATGTCTGGTCATGTGATCTAGTAACTTTTACAGAAGAGTCTGTTTACCTCTCTGGACATCTTTTAACATCTTGCAAGTCTCACCATTTGCCATATTTTGGTTATGTGTAATGTGACTTGTGGTATAAAAATAGGTTTGCTGCAAGAACATCAACCTTTTGGGTTGGTAAAGGTATTGGCACCCCGTAACAAGCCAATGTGGGTGGAGTTAGCAAGCAATTTTCAACCAACTCCTTGTCTGATATAATGTGTCTCCATCCCTAGTTTACCATAACTCTGACATCTGCCCCCCCATCTCAGAATGTGTCTAGGACCATTGGACGGTATGTGATAAGGAAAACTCACACAATTCTATAGCTGGACAGTGATACATCCTACATGCATAAGAACAAAACCATGTTTTTCTTCTATCTGCACAAGAACATCCATAAATATATATAGTCTTTTTTTTATGCAACACAGGAAACCATTAATATAATGTATTTTTAATGATACCCATCCTCTACCTTATTTTGGTTGCAAAAACACAATGGTAATGTTTTGCATCTATATTTTACTCCCTCGTCAAAGTGATCTGAAACAAAAAAAAAAACGTTCAAACAGAATATTACAATCCTTCTTTTAAAATAAATTAGAAACGACTATCATTTTTTAATTCAAGGTGTTTAAAATAAGTAGCTCTAATCACTCCTCAGAAGGATTAATTAACCAACGTCCATGCCAGAACATCATTTTAACAAAGTAGTGCTACTTAATAAGACAATAGAAAACTGAATTGATTATATAACGATCATAATAGGGAGAGACAATTTCAAAAAGCAACAAAGACAACAGGAAAAAAGACTGCAGAGAAAAAAACACAAGGACAGCTGAAAGAAAATCTGTTCTAAGCAGAATGTGTGTCTAGGTGAAGTTTAAAAGCTAATCATTATTGGCTAAAGCACAATGTATGCATTTTTTTGAAAGTGTCTTTGTTGTTCAAAGCATCAATTCAATCATTGCTAAACCATTTACATTTAAAAATGTTACATCTCTCACTTTTGATGCAATTTGCATATGATTCTCCTAAGCATTACAGTTTTAGTGTAGCTGAAATATGAAAACTGCACTTTTTTCACAAAGAATCAATTAACATTTTCTCTCTAACTGCAGGGCACATAAAAGATGGTTCCCAAAAGATAATCTGCAAGCAGAAAAATTTACTGTGCAAACAAAAGATTGCCCTTACCAGATACTTGCAAAGAAATGCCTTCTAGCAACAGGAGTTGTCGTTTGCATAGCTTCCTTCAAGCAGCAATACAAATTCCTTATCACTAAAGGAAATAAATTTTCTATATGTCTGCTACTTTTTATTGCTAATTAGAACAGTTTAGAAAAGGTTATTGTTCATATGTAGAATTCACATGACTGGAAACATAAGTCCCATCAAAACATTAGTTTTCTGGGCTCTGTTTATCAAGTTGTTAATGCAGCTTCTGGCTTGCTCATGTCAGCCTGTAACCAGACTGAGGTCCTAAGACTTCTCCTTCCTAACCTTCCCAGCCTAATCTTCCTAACCTTGCAGGACAGGTTCACATCTAAATCTCTGCCTGTCTTTAAGTGCCTGCAGGCTGCCTTTATCTCTGTTCATTTTATAAACTTTAAACAGCAAGATATTGCTAGTTAACGTGTAACCTATAGGTAACACTATGCTCACTCCTGTGTAGTTAAAAATGATATTGCACTTATAAGGTGGTAGTCTGCAGAGGCCTTAGGTATCATTGTTACGCTGATGACACACAACTCTACTTCTCCTTTGCTCCAGATACTACAGACCCAGCATGCCACATAAGCAGTTGCTTAACAGACCTTATAGAATGGATGAATGCTAGCTGTCTCAAAGTGAACCTGGACAAAACAGAGTTACTCTTGGTAAGGGGACCCCGGGCATCAAAAATATCCCACGATCACCCAACTGGCCTGGAGCTTGGAGGCTCTGAACTCGTTAGTTCAGCAAAGGTACGAAACCTCAGAGTGCTGATCGACGCTGGACTATCTTTTAAACAGCAGATTTCCTCCGTAATAAAATCTGCCTACTTTTATCTGAAAAACATAGCAAGGATACAACACTTAATTCCACCGGATGATATGCCAACATTAATCCATGCATTTATATCCTCTAGGCTAGATGACTGCAATGCACTTTACTTGGGCCTCCCAAAAAAATAACTCCATCGCCTTCAGACGGTACAAAACGCAGCAGCCAGACTACTGACCAATCAAACTCGGTCCTGCCACATAACACCTGTTCTCCAGTCCCTGCATTGTCTTCCAATTAAATGGCGAACATATTTTAAAATTGGCCTGCTGACATTCAAAGCCTTAAACAACCAAGGTCCACAGTACTGGAAAGAGCTCCTGACACCCTACATTCCATCCCACTCACTTAGGTCAGCCAACACATCCTTCCTCTCAATGCCAAGAATAAGGACAAATTCAAGCTCCAGATCATTCAGCCACACTGCCCCTACTTTCTGGAACTCTTTACTGTGCACAATCAGAGAGGCAAAGTAAAGACTTTTTAAAAAAAGCTAAAGACCCACCTCTTCCATCAGGCATTCAGTCCATTTATCTGACCTTCAGAAACTCCTAACTTTTATGTCTTTATGTTGGTATATTTGTAAAGTGCTCTGAGTCTCACAGGGAGAAAAGTGCTATATAAATCACAAATTATTATTATTATAATCACAAAGGTAAAACGTATATTAATATAACTGTGTTGGTTATACAAAACTGGGGAATAAGTAAAAAAAGGGAATATCTATTATTTAAAACAATCAAAAAATTTGGAGTAGATTGTCCCTTTAAGCTATTTATTACAGAGGAGGACATGGTTAGGGTTTTAAAAAAGGGGAGGGATTTGGTCAGCACTATCAAGGTTCATTGCTGTGGGGGATGCCACAGTTATGGTTAACTGCAGGTGCGGGGGATAGAATAAGCAGTATTGTAATTTTTATTGGAAAGGACAGTCTTAGTTAGTGTTAATTTAATAGACAAATCAAGAGAGACAGTTATTGCTAAACTGTGAAAAATTGTTTATTCAATACAGTCGATCATTTCTTTTTAATGCTCCACATTTTTTTTAAACCAAAAATAAACTGTTTTACAACTGCTTTTATTTGTTCAGAACACAAACACTAATAAAAAAGCGATAAGGGGCTTATCACGGGGGTTTGCCCTTGGCTGGCTTACCACTGGTATTAAAAATGAAAGTAAACACGATCGCTTGAGCAAAATCATGGTTTGCGCTAGAATGATTACCGTGACTTCAGAGTTCTGGTTAACTGTTTCACAAAACAAAAAACTTGTACAAAACACGTAAAAAAAATATATTACAAAGTACAGTTACACTCAGAATAACAGTATCTAATAAAAATATGTCTAAATATGTATATCTTTGTATGTATATATATATATATATATATATATATATCCAAGCAATTTCCAGGTCAGCCCACCAAGAGACAGCAGCCTGGGTGCAGATATAAATGGCATATGTGAACAAAGGTAAATACACTCTCAGGTCTTCCACAAATTTCTTTATTGGAACGTTTTCGGGGTTCACAACATGCTGATGAAGGGGTTGTGAACCCCGAAAACGTTCCAATAAAGAAATTTGTGGAAGACCTGAGAGTGCATTTACCTTTGTTCATAGATATATATATATATATATATATATTTTTTTTTTTTTTTTTTTCATATGTATTTATTTATTTGGTGATGATGAGGTGGAAAGTATTTGGGTGACTTTGGAAATTGGAGATAAAAATGTTTTTAGAATAAGGGTTGTATATAGGCCTCCATTGCAGGATGAAAACTGGACAATCTGTTATTAGAAGAAATAACCAAAATGACCATGAAGGGTAAGGTTATAGTACTGGGGGACTTTAATTTGCCAGATATAGACTGGAAGATTCCTTCTGCTAGATCAGCTAGAAGCAGGTATATTCTTGAATCTCTGCTAGGGGAATCACTTGAGCAATTAGTCAAGGAACCAACTCGTAAGGAAGCTTTATTAGATCTAATACTTACAAACAGTGATACAGTTTCAGATGTGACTGTAGGTGAGAACTTAGGATCCAGTGATCATCAATCTGTTTGGTTTAGTATTCATGTGCAGGGACTGTCCACCCAGACTAAAACAAAAGTTTTAGACTTTAGGACGGCAGATTTTTCATTAATGGGAGAATACCTAAAAAACTATTTAAAAGGGAAAACTCTTATTACAGGGGTTCAAGAACAGTGGGAATTTGTGAAAGGTTCCATTTTAGATGCAACCGCACACTGTATTAGACATGTCTGTAAAAATAAAAGAAAGCGGAAACCAATTTGGTTTTCCAAAGAAGTAGCACGTGCTGTAAAGACAAAAAAGATAGCTTATAAAAATTACAGACACACACAAGCAGATGATGATATGAAAATATGGAGACTCCAACAAAAAAAGACTAAGCAGTTAATTAGGAAGGTTAAAGCTCATGCAGAAGAGAAGATAGCACAGTCAGTAAAACATGGGGACAAAACATTCTTTAGATATATCAGTGAAAGAAGAAAAAATAATGTAGGAATAGTAAAATTGAAATCAGTTGATGGTAGAATAATAGAAGGAGATAAGCAGATTGCAGACTGTCTCAATGATTACTTCTGTTCTGTTTTCACAAAAGATTGTGAAGATACAATGTCTACATTAAGGGATGCTGCGAAAAATAAAAACAAGCTTAACAGTAATATTTTTTACAGAGGATGAGGTTTTGTTAGCATTATCAAAAATAAATGTTAAAAAGGCAGTGGGTCCTGATAATATTCATCCAATGGTTTTAAAAGAACTTCGATCAGTGCTAACTGTCCCATTAACTGATCTTTTTAATCAGTCACTATTAACAGGAGCTGTCCCAGATGATTGGAGAATAGTAAATGTAATACCTCTTCATAAAAAGGGCAGTAGAGAATAATCTGGCAACTACAGGCCAGTTAGTTTAACTTCAGTAGTAGGGAAATTAATGGAAAGCCCCTTAAAAGAAACAATTATGACTTACATAAAGACAAACAATTTTGGGACCAAAATCAGCATGGTTTTACTTCAGGGAGATCATGTCAGACTAATCTAATTGACTTCTTTGATTATGTAACAAAAGTATTAGACAAGGGTGGAGCAGTTGATGTAGCATATCTAGATTTCAGCAAAGCATTTGACACCGTCCCACACAATAAACTAATTCACAAACTGTATCTCCTTGGTCTAGATTCAAAAATTGTGAACTGGGTGGAATGCTGGCTTAAGGACAGAAAACAAAGTGTCTTAGTAAATGGAGTTCATTCAGCAGAGGGGGCTGTTACTAGTGGTGTTCCTCAGGGGTCAGTTCTGGGGCCTGTTTTGTTTAACATATTTATCTGCGATATCAGCAAAGGGCTACAGGGGAAAGTATGTCTCTTGGCAGATGATACAAAAATTTGTAACAGAGTGGATGTTCCAGGGGGGGTAGACAAAATGAGAAGTGATATACAACAATTGGAGGATTGGACAAACGACTGGGATATAAAGTTTAACACAGCAAAGTGTAAAATAATGCATTTAGGGAAGAAAAATCCAAATGTTAATTACAGAATTAATGACACTTTACTGACTGTTACAGATGAGGAACAGGACTTGGGAATTATTATTTCAGATGATATAAAACTTAGTAAACAATGTAGTAATGCAGCGAGTAAGGCTAGCAGAATGCTTGGATGTATTTGCAGCAGAAATAGTAAGGTTCTTATGCCACTTTATAGATCATTAGTTAGGCCTCATCTTGAGTATTGTGTGCATTTCTGGAGGCCATATCTTCAGAAGGATAATAACAAACTTGAATCTGTGCAAAGGAGGGCTACCAAAATGGTACATGGTCTAAAAAATAAAACTTACCAGGATAGGCTCAATGACCTAAATATTTATAGCTTAGAGGAGAGAATGTAAAGAGGTGATATAATAGCAACTTTCAAGTACATTAAAGGGTTTAGTAAAACTGAGGCTGTGGGTATTTTACATAAAATGGAAAATTCAAGAACAAGGGGTCATGATCTCAAGCTGAAGGGTAGTAGATTCAGGAGTAATTTGAGGAAGCACTTCTTTACAGAAAGAGTGATTGATTTATGGAATAAACTTCCTCAAGAGGTAGTAGCAACAAACACTGTGGGGGACTTTAAAAATGCATGGGACAAGCATAAGGCTATCCTACGAACTAGATAAGTTTATACTGTTAGGTAAGGTCGGGCAGACTTGTTGGGCCTATGGCTCTTATCTGCCGTCAATATCTATGTTTCTATGTTTCTATGTTTCTATTTATATGTGTATATACAGTATGTTTTTACAGTTAACGCTAGAGCAAGAGCATTAATCGTATCTTTTAGGTGCAACAAAAATGAATATCCCTTTAACAAAGTGTTTTCAATAATCGAAAAAGATTAAACATTTTTTTTTTATCAATAACATCTTTATAATAGCGTAGAATCTTCCACTTTTACTGTACATTTCTTAATTATATTTTTATGATTTCCATTTAATCCCTACTAAAAAAGTTAAAATAGTCAACTAAATTATAATTAAAGATATTATCAGCTGATTCACATATTCTTGCATTGTTTCTTTAGTTTTAAGTTTGTCACTTTTTACATTTACAATTTAATTTGCAAATGAATGATTAAAATAATGTAAATATTTATTTAAAAATAATTTAAATAAAAATATACATTTTCCCTTTAGTTTATTCAGAATTGTAATGATGTGAGTCATTACTGAGAACATCAGCAAATATTCTTTTATTTATGCATTACATGATTCTATTCTTTGTAGTCCCATTGCTTTTCATACGGATATTTTTTTATGGCATTGGGTTGAATCTAATAAAGAAAGTACCGTAATGATTCTTGCAAAAGCCTATAGAATTTTCCTACACCGCATTCATTTCCAACACCCACACCTTTAATATGGAGAAAAATATTTTCCATATTTATTATTATAATATTCTAATAATTGCCAAAATTTGAAGTTAATACATCTTATTTTTTTAAATGAACAACAAATAATAAATGGCTGCAATATCCTTTCAATAAAACTAATAGCAAATTGGTAAACACATTTTAATAAAACTTTTAACTGATTATCTTAATATTTTATTAATAGTTTCATCATTTTAAAATCAGATATTCCTATGCATTGTACAATACCTTTGTGTTTTGATGCTTATGAAAGTGACCAGTTGAAAAGTGAGTTGTTTTACAAGCCATTAAACAACTGATTATTAAGGATTAGCTATGCATTGTTTATTTCATGTTAGCTACTAGATTAATGCATTTTTTACATGCATTATGGTCTTTCTTAAAGGGACAGTCTAGTCAAAATTAAACTTTTATGATTCAATTTTAAACAACTTTCTAATTTACTTTGATCCTCAAATTTACTTTATTTGTTCGCTAGTTATTCTTTGTTGAAAGCTAAACCTATGTTGGCTCATATGTTAATTTCTTAGTCCATTACATTTGTTTACAGCTAGACAGCGCTAGATCATGTGTGCCATGTAGATAACAGTGTGCTCTCTCCGATGGAGTCAGCACTGATTGGCTAAAATGCATGTGTCTCTAAAAAAAAAGGAACTGAGATAAGGGGACAGTCTGCAGAGGCTTAGATACAAGGTAATTACAGAGGGTGCAAAGTGTATTAATATAACACATTTGTTATGCAAAACAGGGAATGGGCAAAATAGGTATTATCTATCTTTTTAAACAATCAACATTTTCAAGTAGACTGTCGCTTTAAGTTTTATCGGCCTTAAAGAAGCAGTAAAAACTAAAAATTGTGCCTTCCATACGCTGGCTATAGAGACCAAAAGCAAATTCTGTAAACTATTTTTTTTTCTTTAAAAAACAGCTTTTTCTTTTTGTAGAATTTGGTTTCACTCTAGCGATTGTGGTACAAGCACAATTTTGACATGAATGCAAAATATCTTTAATGTCTGTTTGAAGGGTTCCTGTGAAATGCAAAATATCTTTAATGTCTGTTTGAAGGGTTCCTGTGAAATGCAAAATATCTTTAATGTCTGTTTGAAGGGTTCCTGTGATTCATATGATACTATTATACAGGAATGTGTCATAGACATAGCTTATATAGAAGGTTCAGTTAAATGATGTCAATATATTTGTGACAGTTTACTGTTTTATTCATGTCCATTGAAACATAAAGGTATAAAGTTCAAACCATTAGGGAATATTAAGGAATCAACAGACCAATGCTCCATAAATGAGTGTCGGATTTGACACAATATTGCCTTTGACTATTTACAAAAAGATTAGTCTCCGTCAAAGAGTGTGCAGTACTCACACTGTAAGATTATTTTATTATTATTATTATTATCGGTTATTTGTAGAGCGCCAACAGATTCCACAGCGCTATTTATTAAAGTAAGATTGCCTTCAATGAACACACTGCAATGTTTCTGTAAATTTTCTTTCAAGGTTATCATTGGCAGACGAGGTTAAAGGGACAGTCTAGGCCAAAATAAACTTTCATGATTCAGATAGAGCATGTAATTTTAAACAATTTTCCAATTTACTTTTATCACCAATTTTGCTTTGTTCCTTTGGTATTCTTAGTTGAAAGCTTAACCTAGGTGGTTCATATGCTAATTTCTTAGAACTTGAAGCCCACCTCTTTCAGATTGCATTTTAACAGTTTTTCACCACTAGAGGGTGTTAGTTCACGTATTTCATATAGATAACACTGTTCTCGTGCACGAGAAGTTATCTGGGAGCAGGCACTGATTGGCTAGACTGCAAGTCTGTCAAAAGAACTGCAAAAAGGGGCAGTTTGCAGAGGCTTAGATACAAGATAATCACAGAGGTTAAAAGTATATTATTATAACGGTGTTGGTTATGCAAAACTGTGAAATGGGTAATAAAGGGATTATCTATCTTTTAAAACAATAAAAATTCTGGTGTAGACTGTCCCTTTAATGACACAGAACCTCATCCACCAGCCAACTAATAAATGGAGCACAATGTTCTGATGTGGTGCATGTAAATTAAGGTGCAGCTATCAACTGCATGCTTTAGTGCAGACATTCTTAAACTTGGCCCTCCAGAGGTTTAGGATATGCTGACTGAGCATCATGGGAAATGTAGTTCCAAAACCTCTGGAGGGCCAAGTTTGAAGATGTCTGCTTTAGTGGATGCATGACCTTTCTGACCTTCACTTGAATATTCTTGCATGATTAATCAAAATCTTCAGACAAAAACAAAGAAAAAGTACTGGGTGAATCTGAGGTGCCATAAGAGATTTCTTCAGCAAAAAAATAAATATTGTGTAAATCACCAGAGATTCACTTAGTGAAAAACAAGCAGAAATACAGTGTGAATCTGGGGTGCTATCAGCAATTTAATAAATAAATACATAACAAGGAATTTATAATGAAAAGGCACATTTCTGCTAACCATCTAACAATTATGTCAATTTACTTGATTTTACCTTAGCGCAAAGGGAGAAAACCAAAAAAAATATTTCATGATACAGATAGAGGTTAAACTAAAGAAAACAAAAACTCTCCAATTTACTTCTATTATCAAATGTACTTTATTCTCTTGGTATCAATTGTTGAAAAGCAGGTACGAAGGTGTAGGAGCGTGCACATGATGGACCAATAAATGGCAGCAGTTTATTAACTATTTTATACATTTGCAAGAACAGTAAGTGACAGCAGTGTTTCCTGTCATGTATTGGTCCAGAAATATGCACGCTATCTAAATATCTCTTCAACAAATAATACCATGAGAACAAAGTAAATTTGATAATAGAAGTAAAGTGAAAACTTTTTTTAAAAAAAATGTATCCTATGGCCCCTATTTAAGAAAGTCTGGCGGACCTGATCCAACAGTGCGGATCAGGTCTGCCAGACCTCGCTGAATACGGCGAGTAATACGCTCGCCGTATTCAGCATTGCACCAGCAGCTCACAAGAGCTGCTGGTGCAACGCCGCCCACTGCAGACTCGCGGCCAATGGGCCGCCAGCAGGGGGTGTCAATCAACCCGATCGTACTCGATCGGGTTGCTTTCCGGCGATATCTGTCCGCCTGCTCAGAGCAGGCGGACAGGTTATGGAGCAGCGGTCTTTGTGACTGCTGCTTCATAACTGCTGTTTCTGGCGAGCCTGCAGGCTCGCCAGAAACACGGGGCATCAAGCTCCGTTCTGAGCTTGATAGATAGGCCCCTATATCTGAGTCACAAAAGAAAAATTTGTGGTTTCATGTCCCTTTATAAAAACATAAAGCTGCATTAAGGAAATGCTCAAATGGATTATGTTTTATGGCACTAGTGATTGAATAAACCTAAAGTTAGTTCAAGACATCTAAAAATGGCATTTTAGCCAATGTAAGATGTCATATTTGTGTAGACACGAATCATTGGTGTGTTTAGCTCAGGATCAGCAGTGCATTACTGCTCAGGAGCTTACTTTGTAAATGTTAGTATAGAGCATTTTCTTATTACAATTTTATGTCTCATTAAGGTCCCATTAATGTCCCTTTAATCATTGTTCCTTTATGTCATATAAAAAGGCCACAGTCTACCAATTGTTTTATAAATAACTGCTAGAGAACAAAACATGAAAAATAGTACAATGAAAATGCATAGTTACATTTTTTTACCGAATGTAACTTATGAAAAATTGTGATTCACTCTTCGTTCTCAGCTGACAAACTGCTTTATGACAGTACAAGTTGTCACTAAGTTTAGCTGCAGTTCATCGCACCAATGATTCAGGACAAGTGCAGTCCTTTCTTGTTTTACAATCTTATTTACAGTCTACACTCAAACCTAAGGCTGGAGGAACTGTAGGAACTGTAATACAGAGAAAATACCCAAATAACAAGAACATCTAACATTAAGTTTTGTTTTTTGTTTCTTAACAAAATATATAATCGTTCAATATCATTACCAAATACCTCTTTATTTAAATAAAGATGAATGGGTTGCGTTAATGGATTTATGTACAATAATTTGTACTTTAACATATCATAACATAAATCTCTAAATCTGAATACTTAAAACAATTGGTTTATATATATATACACATTCTGTATCAGTAATTAAAGATTTCTATTAAAATAAATGCTTTAATAAAATGTGAAATGTGTTTTATAGTCTAGAGACACAACGCTTCTTGAGTATAATTTGCATTATGACCTTTGCAGCTGTTTAGAGACAGATACAAATAAGCATCTGCAATTAACCAATCATGGTGTGGAATGTTGCTCAGTCAGTTTACTGAAGTCTGTAGGTTGTGCTCTAGCTTCTCTGATGACCGTGAAGAAAACTGCTTTTTTCAGAACTAAATTACACAAAAAGTGAAAAAAATAAATACATTAAATACATCACAGCTATGCATAATTATAAACTATGGGAAATTAAGTATTGAATTCAATGTTTGTAAAACAAACAGTCAAATGACACTAAATAAAATGTTATTTGGTAATTTATCAATAGCAATATCATTCCCTAGAACCTGGCTAATACTGCTATTATCCCTGCTTGTATCTCATAATAAAGAATACTAGTGTCTACTTTAATTAAGTGTCATTATTAAAGTGCAGAAAATAGCTGAACTCCCTAATGTTCTGATTCATAAACCTCACAACAATACAATGACTGCATGTTCTTTGTTCTTGAGAACCCTATATCATTATCGTAACACTGACAAATGATTATCTATACTTTATTTGGCTTGTTTTTTGGTTCAACATTAATAAATGCCACAAACAAAGTTAATTTATGCATCAGGTCTCTTTTAGCAATAAAAAAAGAGTATTGCTAAATTATGGGATTGTATTTGGTTAAAAAAAAGATTTTCATTACATAACAGGTAAGATAATATGAACATTAGGACATGTCTATAATCAGGGTGATTGAAAAGCTTAAAATTGGGGGGGGGGGGGAGACTAACAAATGTTCCTTCAATGTCAATGGGGTATACAGTTTTTATGCATGTTCCTTCAATGTCAATGGGGTATACAGTTTTTGTGCTGCCCTAGGTAAATGGAATTCTGCTACCCACTGACATTCCCTACCTAGCTCATTTCCCACAACCGGAGAAAAAGGCATATGGATAGGTTGTACACCCACACTAGACAATCAGGGATCTCTGATTTGCACAGAATGTTAAACAAAATATTTGGAGTTAGAAGGTATCATTCCATATAACTAACTCTAAAAATGTTTTAACCCTCAAAATTGTGCAGTCTAGGCACAGAACTCACTGACCTAGGCCAAAATACACCCCTTCAGATCAAGACAAGATGGCAGAACTGGTGTTGGGGGGGGGGGTAATAATATTTTACCACTTATTTCTGCTTTGCTTATTAAAAATGACAGTCAAGTCCAGAAAAACTTTCAAGATTCAAATAGGGCATGTTATTTTAAACAACTTTCCAATTTATTTTTATCACCAATTTTGCTTTGTTCTCTTGGTATTCCTATTTGAAAGCTAAACCTAAGGGGCTCATATGCTAATTTCTTAGACCTTGAAGGCAGCCTCTAATCTGAATGCATTTTGACAGTTCTTCACCACTAGAGGGTGCTAGTTCATCTGTTTCATATAGATAACATTGAGCTCACGCATGTGAAGTTACCTAGGAGTGAGTACTGATTGGCTAAAATGCAAGTCTGTTAAAATAACTGAAATAAGGGGGAAGTTTGCAGAGGCATAGATACAAGGTAATTATAGAGGTAAAACGTGTATTATTATAACTGAGTTGGTTATGCAAAACTCTGTTATAATAATATAAAATTATCTATCTTTTTAGAAAACAAAAATTCTGGTGTTGACTGTCCCTTTAAATTACCATTTGTAAGCATGTGCTGCTCTCTTTGTCTGGCTAAAAGAACAAGTGGAAAAAAGGCTCTGTCCTACATATGTATGATTGCTGATTTGTAATGAACTTTCACCATTTAATTTGTTAGTCACCTCGCTCAGGACATTAAAGGTTTGACAAAAAAAATAAAATTATCAGATCTGAAGTCTACAAAATAACAATTTATTACATCAATCAAGACAAAAGAGAGACTTCATAAACAGTACTCTTACCATTACCATCATTTTATTAAAAATGGGTAATACCCTTTAAAAAGTGAATTGGGACACTGGTTTGTTGTGGTCAAACATTTTAACAATAGATGCAAACTTGCTATGTAATATGCCACAATCCAGATAATATTATAAGTACAGTGGTTCCTTAAATCATGAGGGAAATATTTTGCTTCCATTAAAGTACTTGAAAGTCACAACTGTATGAGGCAGTCTTTATCTGGTCTCCACTACTCATTATGCTATCGTCCACCATGGCAGATTTAACCAGGTCCATGACTCTGTACTGCAGGAATGCAGCAAAGAACGCTGCAGATTCTCAACCGCACTGCTCCATCTACCTCTAGTAATGATGCTCAGTGGTGGTGGTGGGGGGGATTGATCTCACAATGCAGTAAGCAACTGAGCCCCCTTGGCCAATCCTAGCTGCAGATATGTTGGGAATACTTGTCCAATGCTTACTCCGCATCTAACATTATACAAAGGCACAGTTACACATTTTGGAAGAAAGCAGTCAGTGTGAAGTTCTCACCCTGCATTTGGCAAAAAAAAAAAACAATCCCATGCTCACCAAAAGTGAAGATTAGTGGAGTAATACTCCATTGTAGAAATTCACCAACATACGTTTCACCTGATTTAGGCTTCTTCCGGTCCTCTCTTATTAAAATGTTTGACCACAACATACCAGTGATCTGATTCAATTTATAAAGAGGTACTGCCCATTGTGAATAAAATGATGGTTAGAGGCAAGAGTGCTGTTTATGAAGCCCCTGTTTTTTCTTGATTGATATAATGAACTTTCACCATTATTTCATTTTCTCTTAATTTAATTACATTTTGTTTTTGTTTTTTTTAAAAATTATGAGAATTAGAAGTACACACAAAACACTTCCGAATTGTAACCCTGCAATAGATCTGTCCATAAATGACCTCAGCAGAGGAGATAAGATAAGTTACTGCAAAAGAATGAAGCTGTTGCTAATACAATGACAGTTACAAGCTTTGTTACTTTCGAAAAACATTTTGGCTCAGACAAATAAATGTAATTGCCGTGGGGTTTACCATTGAAAATCATTATAGCAAAGTAGCTGTGAATGTATTCGGAAAGTTTTCACACTCTGATATGTTAAATGATTAATTTCAAGATAACATACAACAGACTCTTGTAATAGCAAGGTGTTTATGTCTCTTTAAAGTTTTAATTTAAAGGGATATGAAACTCAAACTTTTTCTTTTGTGATTCCAGCAGAGCAGACCATTTTAAAAAAAGTTTCCAATTTACTTCTATTATCAAATTTGCTTTGTTCCCATGGTATTCTGTGTTGAAGAGATACCTAGGTAGGCATCTGGAGCACTGCATGATAGGAAATAAGGCTGCCATCTAGTGCTCTTGCAAATGGATTATATTCTTCGAAAACTGCTACCATATAGTGTTCCAGAAATAAGTCAGCTCCTAAGCATACGTCATTGCTTTTCAACAAAAGATACCAATACAAACTGATAATAGAAGTAAATTAGAAAGTTGTTTAAAATTGCATACTCTATAAGAATCATGAAAGAAAAATCTTGGGTCTCATATCCCTTTAATTAAAACAATTAAACAAAATATGCATTCTCCTTACCAAGTCCTTTGCTATGCTATACAAATTTGTTATATGATACTCGGAGTCTTAAATTTTTTAAAGTTAGTCAGTGGAACTTCCAAATATGTCTTGCATCTGATGTAAGGCGAATACGAGAACTGTCATATCACCACCACAGGCGGTGTACCCCCTACCTCTAATAGAGAAACAACTAACAGTTGGATCCTGTCTTAATCACTGCTACGAGAGAAATAATAGCTATAACCAAAAAAGATTGAAACATAATTATCAAAAGACTTGACACTATAGCCAATGCAAACACGTAACGATGCTTTATACAAATTACATAGCTCTGATTACTGAAACTATTTGATGAAAAAGTATAAAGAACATTTTTTTTTTAAACTTTGTATTGTTAAAGGAACATATCTGACTTGTTTGCTGTCTTATAAAAAAAAGAATGTGTTCCCTAGAGTTCACTGTACCCTTTAACTCTATGAAAAGGATTTATAATGAGGCCTCATTTTTTATTTCAAAAGCTTAGATGATAAGAGAACAAGGTGTGCAACAATAATACAGAGACATTGAAATGCATTCTGTGTTGGATAAACTAGAACATTCAATCTGGATAAAGTAAAAGAAAAATATGTTAGAGCTTACAATGAATGCTTTTGAACTATAAGTAGAAAATGCTTTTTTGAATAAGTATGAAAACAGTTAAACATGTCGTAAGTGCTTTGAAGCCAATTTACATTTATCTGTAAAAATCCCAAGAGAAAATTGTCAGAGGACAAAAAAACTTTTCAGTCGTCTTTTTTATTATTATTATTATTATTTTTAGTGAAATGCCGTATAAAAATTAGCTACAGTGAAACGGGTTTTGCGAGCAGAAAAGTAAAATGGTTAACTCAATAATGCAAAAAAACTAAAATAAAAATCTAAAGCAGAGACTTTCAATGTTGTTTGTTACAAATAGGCTGAGGTGAGCCTGAGTTTTTTTCAGTTTATTGTAGATGAAAAGGAAACATTCTGTCCGTGCACTTCAGAAATGTTATATAACAGTCATTCAAACATTGGGACCCAGAATATTAAAGAATAGACTGTTTAAAGTACTTAAGGGGGCATTCCAGTCAAAATCTAAATGCACATAGAATAGAAATTCGCAATATACATGTATTGGCAAAAATGTTATCATTGTTTTAGTGTTAAAATATTTCTCTGCATGTGCACGTGAAGCATACTGGGGCCGAATTATCAATGTCTATCCGACATGATACGTTGTAGCATATCATGTCCGACAAACATCGCTGAATGCCGACGGCATTTAACATTGCACAAGCAGTTCACCAGAACTGCTTGTGCAATGCTGCCCCCCTGCAGATTCGCGGCCAATCGGCCACTAGCAGGGGGTGTCAATCAACCCGATCGTATTGGATTATGCGAATAGCAGACCACAGCTTTAGAGACAGGGGACCAGTTATGGAGCAGTGGTCTTTGGACCACTGCTTCATAGCTGCTGTTTCTGGTGAGCCTGGAGACTCCCACGGAAACAGGGACATCAAGCTCCATTTGGCCCCATTGTCTCAGTGCACCGGCATTTAAATACTGCAGCTGCTCAGAGATCCAATGGGGGCTGTATCATGTTACAGATGATACTAGCACTCTAGGCTCTCTGAGTAAGTGTTATGTTTTAAAAGCTGGTGCACGGAGCATACTTGAATACAGTTTTCAGTTACAGCTAACTGATAAGGTTTTGACACATCAGTACTGAAACAGCATGGTCGTTCTAGATATTAAATATTTAGTGGTGAAAACAGAGGCACCCACAAAGCAAAATTGTAATTCTGCATGGTCATTATTTCTTGGTACCAATAGTGTCCTTTATTATATCATAAAAATGCTTGAAAACAAATTGAACTTTTGAGATTGAGGTAGAACATGTAATTCTACTCAGCTTTCCAACTGACTACTGTTACCACGTTCACTTTGTTCTCTTGATATGTTTTTTTGAAGAGTAGGGTGGCTGCAAAGCTTTCATTTAGTGCTCAGGACATGTGCACAGTTCTGAGCCTACCTAAGTACATTCTTCAAGAAAGAATATTAAAAATAACAAAGTACAGTTTTTAAAGAAATAAATCAGAAGATGATAAAATATATGATGGTATTTTGGTACAATATACATATATTAATATATATATATATATATATATATATATATATAGACATACTATTATACATAGGTATGGATATATACAGATAATATATATATATATATATATATATATATATATATATATATATATATATATATATATATATATATATATATATATATATATATATATATAAAAATAAAAAAACACGGAAGGGGATTGCACTCTCAGACTGGATTGGGAACACATCACATGACCCTGCATCATGCTCAGCCCTGGGTGCTCACTGGCACTCACAGGAAGCTGTGCTGTCCCCAGAGTCACAGGCAGTTAACCACAGACAGGCCTGGGTGCAAGGCCCATATGGAAAATTACAAAAAAAATGTTTTGTTATATGTCTAGGGTGATTACATAAGCCTGTTCGCCCTTCACTTGTTCCCAGTTTGTTGGATTGAGAGCTTGCATTGTGTGTCTGTTTTAGGGACCCAGATTTTGGAAGAGACCTTGACGAGGTACCTGGGCTTTTCCCATTTGGCCAGATGCGGTAACTAACTCTTCCATTGCTGCTTTTTATCTTAGTTGAGAGCTTGTGAGTGAGTGCTGGACTTTTTCTGTGTGCTATATTAATATATATATATATATATATATATATATATATGTGCATAGGTATATATGTAAATAAAATATTTTCTCATCATTTTGCAGCCTCAAAAATTGAGCTGGATACTAGATTTTTAAATCATATTTGTCAAGCCCTGCCTTATGTCTAAGCATAAGCACATACTGTGGTCACACTTCACTTTTGACTCCAATGAGCTACCATGTTTAAAATTATTTTTCAGCTCATGTGTATGACAAGCCACTGATATTATTATGCGTAGGGTATTCTATTTATTTATTCTCCCCCCCCTCCCAGAAAAATTGCTGCCGATGCCCATGATTGGCTGTAGTGCTGTCCTTCATGAAGAGAATAGAATTACAGCTGCCAAGAAAGTTTAGTGGGTAACACAAGTGAGGTGTTGATTTTAAGAAAAACAGCATTAACAAAATGTTATTTATTGTTATTATTTAATATTATTTATTTATTTTTGCAGGCAGATAAGTATTTAAGGTATTTAGATTTGAACTTTCAAGGCACCAATTTGAGTCCTTTTAAGCACTTTGCAAAGCAAACATTACATTGAACTCTGGCAGAGAATTGCTGTAAGTATAGATACCTACCAAATCAAAATACATTCCAGTAATACAAAAATACATCTACTGGCAAAAGTAAAATTAATTGAAAATTCAAAAAGCTACAATATATACATTTTGCCATCTCAACTAATACATATAACAGTTAATTAAATACAATACTATTTAGAGGAGATCACTGTCATAAATATCTATGAAAATATGTCATTATTAGGATAAAGTGTATTTCACCATTCTGTTCAAACACATTTGTTGGTTTTGCTGATTCAGGACAAACTATCTGCTTAAACACGCAGGAAATTATTTTTACAATGAGAACCATCACATATTAATGATATCATCTACATGGTCTAATGAAACATTTACCTAAGCCTGACTAGACAAGTATGATGACACTCACTTAAAGATTTAAGTCTCTTGAGGAAAGGTTAGCAATGTTACGGTGCCTATTCATGTTACAACAAGAAAGGGCATCTCCTTCTGGGAGAGATCTGTAGAAGCTAAACCACACAAAACACGCAGGAAATACAAAATAGAACACGTTTTTCAAGGGCAAAAATAGAGGCAGATGGTATATTGTTTGTGGGTTATATTCCTGTACTCAAATCCTCAAAAAGGTGTGTAGTTAAAAATCACACATTTGTGAACATGTTAAAGAAAAAACTCACAGATTATTGCTAAAGAATAGTTTTTTCTTCTTAATAATCAAGGGAGGAATTTGATGTCAGGTGGCTATTTTCCTAAGGCAATAAGAGAATTACTATGGTTCATCAATAACAAGAAAATTAATGAGCTAACTAATCTAAACTTAACAAAATATGTTAAAAAGTAAAAATAAAAATAATATTCATTTTAAAGTATATTTAAAAAGTGACTCCATCAGGACTCCATCAGTAAAAAAGTAAACTTGAGTTAGACTTATTTCATATGAAATCATTCTTAAGATATATCACTAATTTTTTAGTACCATTTGACAAGTGATGTACATTGTGATTATTACCACAACTCTGTGACACAATATAGTTTAGTGTTACATCCTGTATGTAAAGACAAATCATTATACACTGATGTATCTCACAAACAGTCTGATATCATGAAAAGACCTCATTTTCTATGACTTCAGCTGTAAATAAAATCACTTCTTTTATAAGGTCCCCAATTTGTGCACACATTGGGATAAATTTATCAACGTGCGAGCGGACATGATACCATGTAACGTATCATGTCCGCCGCATGCTGTCGGCATTTATTATTACACAAGCAGTTCTTGTGAACTGCTTGTGCAATGTCACCCCCTGCAGATTCGTGGCCAATCGGCTGCTAGCAGGGGGTGTCAATCAGCCAGATCGTATAGAATCGGGCGGATTGAAGAATGCAGCCTCAGAGGCAGCGGACAAGTTATGGAGCAACGGTCTTTAGAACGCTGCTTCACAACTACTGTTTCCAGCGAGCCTGAAGACTCGCACGGAAACAGGGGCATCAAGCTCCATTCGGAGCTTGATAATTCGACCCCATTAAAGGGACAAGAAACACATTTTTTCTTTCATGATTCAGATAAGCAGACAAATGTAAAACAAAAGTTTCCAATTTACGTCTATTATCACATGTACTTTGTCCTTGTGGTATTATTTGTTGAAGAGCATACCTAGGTAGGTAGCTTGCATGTGACAGGAGCACTACATGGCAGCAAAAACTGCTGCCATCTAGAGCTTCTGAAAATGTATAACATTGTTAAAAGCATGCTTGCAAACCTGCTGCTTGACAGCCTCTAGACATAGGCACACTCCTGAGACTACCTACCTGATTTTCAACAAAGGGCTTAAAGAATACAAAGTAAATTGTACAATAGAAATACATTTGAAAGTTTTTACAACATTTTTGCTCTATATCCCTTTATTACTTTACAGGAAGGCATCAAATTATAATATCAAAGGGCTCAGACACAGTTCTTAAGATCTACCAATAATTTTCCTTGGCTGGTAAAATCTTCTTTATTGGCATAATCTTAAATCCTTGAGCATTTGGTCGATCTCAAGGATTGTGTTTGGCCACCCTACCCTATAGTTAAGTAGAAAGTTTTAGGAAAGCTGAAAATAAATGATTTCACATTTTGTATCCATTTAGAATTACTCTATCATTTTTAGGCATATGGAATTGTATTTCAGCTCATTAGTACAGCCAATTCAATAGAAATCCATTATAAAACCAATTTCTGTGTGGGTTTTTAGGAACAAACAGCACAATACTTTCCATTCAGAGGCTTGAGCAATCCCTCTACAAATACATTTGGAGATGCTTTCAAGATTATATTTGCCTTGACCTCTTGAAAAACTGGCTGTTAATATATATATATATAATGTTAACATCAGATTATAAATTTGTACAGTAATTTCTTAAAATATAATCTAAATCAAAGCTGTAAACTATGAATCTTGTACACAACTAAAATATGATGACAAGAATATTCTTTAATTTCTGACTGCATTTAAAAAGTTGTTAAATATAAAATTACAAAAAATTGTGTAAAACCTCATAAATTGATATTACTAGTTAAGTGAACAACATTGCATTCAAGCACATTAAACAGTCATTATCAATATTTAGGCCTAGATTACGAGTGGAGCATAAAATTGCACTTACGTGAGTGCAATATTTGATCTCCACTCGTAATACCAACACACGCAATTGTGTTCTGGTATTAGAAGTAAGCCACAATGCGAACATGACCTCACATTCACATTGCATGAAAGCTTTGCACTCATGAGAGTGTGCTTCCATAGACTCCAATAGTAGCCTCTTTCTCATGCCAATATTCATTGCAGTTAACCTAGCACAGCGAAGGTGGTAAGTCCCGTAATGAAGGGCCGCAAAGTGTAAATATATATGTATATGAGTATATACATATATATTTATGTGTTTGTATGTGTATTAACATAGACCACAATGTAAATGCACTATTAAGTGCTGTTTTTTTCTAACATCCCACATCCACAAACTTTAAGTATGTTGTGCAGATATTAATTAAAATTATAAAAATGCTACTTTTTCTATTTAAAAAAACAACAACACTATGATGACATTTTTAAAATTAACCAGAAATCTGATCTCTGGTTAATTTTTGGAGTGCTAATTGCTACAGCGAGCTTGCGGTAGCATTAACCAGCCACTTGTAATGGCTGGTTATTTATTGTGCACCCAAAAATGGGTGAATTTGCCTATTTATAGGCACACAATAAATCAGTGCTCCACTTGTAATCTAGCCCTTAGTTTGGTTTTCACTTCTAATAAATTGGAATGTTATTAGAAAGGAATGCAAAACTCCCTCAAGTTCAATATTAGGACTTGAGTATTAAGGAACAACCCTTAAAGGAATGTTGATATATACCAGGCTTACAAAATTATTATTTATTTTTATCTTAGCAATAACCTCCAAGAAAATTTTAGTGTACTTATTTCAGCAGTTGCCAACCAATAAAATGTTTATTCCTTTGTTCTAGATTAGTTAAATTTATAAACACCTTGAATGATATTTATGTAGAAACTAGATTATGAATTAATTATACACGCTAATTCCTTTACAATATTCTATACAACAGATCATAAAAAATATATCTTTAACATTAACCTGACTCGCAATGAATCGCATTAAAATACCACAATAAAATACCACAATATGGACCGCTAACTTAACAGTGCTTAAGTAATAACTTCCAGAGATTTAACCACAATCACCAATTTATGTATAGTTCTGAAATAGTTCACAATAATGACTGACTTATAAATCTGGAGTGCAAAATCCTGTCTAGCAAATAAATTATTTAGCATTAATAAGACTAAATCTAAATTACACAGGACTATGAAGATAAACTTAAAATACCAAATATGCTCTTTAAATTACCAGCTTCAATTAAACTGTAGCAACAATGAATGTATTTGATTAAAAAATTAAATTAGAAAATGCAATGATCAGGTGGGCTTTATTCACACACGAGAGGCAAAAGACAACAGAGTTAGGGCTATCCACCTTATCAATCATATACAAGCAAACAGACTACCAACAGTGGTGGTCTCCACTGATGCGAGAAAGTTTTTGACCGCATCAGTTGGTTATTTTTATGCAAGACACTTCAAAAATTTGGTGTGTGTGATTCTTTTATAACCAAAATCATGGCGCTTTACACACATCCAACAGCCAAAGTTAGAGTGAATGGTATTTTATCAAACACGCTCCACATTTCCAATGGGACTAGACAGGCGTGCCCCCTGTTGCCCCTACTATTTTCCTGCATGGTTGAGATGCTGGCGGTAAAGATAAGATCGAATGCGGATATAGCAGGTATTAATATCACAGGCACAGAACACAAGACATTATTGTACGCAGATGACATCCTTTTTTTCTTAATGCTCCCATTGGTTTCAGTTCCCCAGTTACTAAAAGAGCTAGACCAATTCCACACTGCATCCAATTTCCTGATTAATAAAAATAAATCGGAAATGCTCACTCTGCAATGCGATGGGCAATTTATAGCACAAATACAGGACGTTTCCGTTCCGAATGCAAAAAAATAGCTTAAAATACATTGGGATTATGTTAGCACCTTCCACTCAGGAAATGTTCTCGCTCAATTATAAAACACTACAGAAATCTTTAATAGCAGAAATGTCCTTGTGGCGCTCCCAACACATGGCTAGGAAGAATAAATACAATAAAAATGAACATCCTTTCACGCATATTGTATGTACTCCAAACCCTGCTTATCCCCCTACCCAAGGTATCGACCTCTAGTAAATTAATTGAGTTTAACTTCAAAATAATCCAGAGGTGGTATCTTACCCCATCTAGAATCCACAAGTTATTCCCATCCAGTAGTGAGAAATGTTGTAGATGTGGAGAGTTGTCAGGAAATATGTCACATATATGGTGGACTTGTCCTCCACTTGTAAAAGTATGGGAGGAGATAGCACATGAGATGTCAAACATGTTGGAGATAATACTTCGACTTGATCCATCTGTCTGGCTATTCAATATTATCCCTAACAAACTTCCAGTATATAAAAGGAACCTAATATTTATAGGTAGCAACAGTATTAAAACATGGATAGCAAAGAACTGGAAGAGCAGAGATAAACCTGATTTGGCACAATGGCATCATAAATTTAGTCAGATATTAGACCTAGAGGAATATGCATATATTGTTAACAAAAGGGGAGATACATACATCCAAATGAAGGTAATTTGGGAGTCATATATAAGCTCAAGAGTTCAAGGTTTACAGATTGGAAGATGGGTTTAACTGTTTCATCTTTGGGAAGGGTTTCTTGGTTGGCAAAACTGGCTGACTTGTATATTAATTCAGTTAACAAAGGGAAGAGGCACCAGATTCACTTAATTCTGACAATGTTTTTGTTTATGCTAGTTGTTATGTTCATAATTACTTTAAAATGACAACAGCAAAATATGATATTTGCAACTTGTTTATACTATGTATGGAACTTGTTTACTTGCAATGTGCAAATTGTAACTTGATCTTTTTTCAATAAAGCTTTTTTAAAAAAAAAATATTAAATTAGAACCATATACATTACCACCTAAGCCAGTATGAATTTTTCAGCTTTTCAGATAAATTAGTTTACCTCATAAATAAGAAAGGTATTGCAATCCTGGATATAAAATGTTAGCCCAATTTTGCTTTATAGAGACTGTGATTCAAAGGCAGCAAGGTTATCCAGTTCAGTCAACATTTTAACAAAATACAAAAGACCTCCTTTCCTTCCTCTTGCATGACTTTATCAAGTGATAACCCCGCCTCTATTTTGTAATCATTGGTGAACATTTTGGATATGACTTTACCAAAGCTTGTCCCTTTGATAGGCCCTTAACGGAGCTTGTCCCTGTATGGGCTCTAACAGTCAATTTGTTTGGCTGTTATTCCATTTTTAGTCCACTAGGGGGCAGCAGACAACTAGAAATGCAGTCTCATTATCAATATTGCTAACAGTAAATAGTTTACTATATATCTTCAAATGTATATTTAATATACTCACTATTTTCTGATATTAATAAATTATATGTTCAGCATGTGTGGGACCATATAATACTATTTACCCTGAGTATTTTCATACTAAACATGAGTATATTACTTATACTATTTTAAAAATGCATTTAAAAATTGTATTTCCTATAAAAGGATGTAAAAGGATTATAATACCTTCAGCATGGACTCAACTACTTTCTCAGTTATCATCTTAATATCACATACATACCTTGAGATTAGCAATCAGATGTAATTTCATATAGCTATATTTATATTGTGTTATTATCCCATATTAATAGAAATATTGCATATCTGTATATCTCTTGCTGAGTGTATAAAAACATATGGTATACTTTACAGCACCAATTTCATATGCACTTATTAGATGTCTGAAAAATACGAGAATAGGTTATTTATTTTGAAATAAATTGGACATTTTAAGTTGACTATATAGCTACTTATTAAATTCAGCAAATACTTAGAGTATCTAATATGTTACTGTTATGCATTTCTTCTCAGATCCACAAATATATGTTTACACAATTTATTTGGACAGTCTGCGACATATATTAAATATTTGGAAACTATATAGAAGTTTGTTTAAACTTTAACACTTCAAGACCTTTATGCTTTCAAAGTACACATTTTGCTATTAAGGTTTAAGTTGTCACCAAGTCTGGGGAGGATGTTTATTGAAAAATTAGCATGTACCAATTTGTATCGAAGTGTGAATAGTCACTTTCCCTGTAAAACTTGTTCTTCAATGCATAAACTTAAGCTTCAAAAGATCAGCCCCAGACCTAGCGACTGTCGTTTACAGATAGGAAAAACTTCTTATAAAGGCTTCCTTTGAAGAAATCTGCCTTCACTAATTGAGAAAATGTTTCCCTTCCCTGTAAAGCCTTGGCTTCAAAGGTTCAATTAGTGATCTATCTTCACTAATTGATCAATTGTATCATCCCTTTTGTTCTCAACTTGTCCTAAACAGTGAGGGGGCAGGGGCTGTAGTGAGACCAATCCATATCAAATTAGATATTAGTTCAAATGAAATATTAAATTATGTGATACGTCTGTAGTTTATTTAATGTTATTTCACAGGTACCCTGACAGGAATATAAAGCATATTTTGCTTTGTGTTTTGTCCTACAATACATAGAGAAACCAAAATGCAAAAATCTGTAAATTTGCATTTTCAATGCTGCAAATGACCTAAACCTGTTGTTTGATTTTCAGTATCTGCTGTGTACAGAATTGGCTTTGGGGGTCTATCTAGGGTGCACAGAACAAGCACAATTTTACACCAACGCAAGAGGTGTTTAATATCCTTTAATTCAATTGGAATGGGGAGCATTTATTTTTTTATCAAAAATGGAACTGATATTACATATTCAAATGCAACATTAAAGGGACATGAAACCCCAAATGTTTCTGTCATTATTCAGAGAGAGCATAACATTTTAAACAACTTTCCACTCTACTTCTATTATCAATTTAGCATCACTCTATTGGTAGATAAAAAACATTAGTAAGCCAATGATAAGAGGTATATTTGTGCAGTAACCAATCAGCAGCTAGCTCCCAGCTCCTGAGCCTACCTAGGTATGCTTTTAAACAAAGAAAACCAAAGAACAAGGCAAATTAGATAATAGGGGGCCAATTTATTAAGGGCCGAAAGACCGTTGCGCCTCTGAGGTGGCGGACAGCAATCATCACAATCGGATACTGTTACGGTTGCCTCCAGGCTGGCTGGAAGTTGGACCGTAGAAAAGGATGCTCCTAGCGCTCACCAAAGGAGCAGCAGCACCGTAGACTCTATAACTGCTGCGTAGCCACCATAAGTAACGCAGACTCCACGAACCACCGCTGCTGGGCTGGTATCTCGCCGTCTGCTCTGCACCCTGGACCTACGACCAGGCTCCAGTAGGTGAACCTCTTCCTTCTGTAGCAATCCCTGTAGCTAAGGGAGTATGAAAAACATAGCAATCCCTGTAGTGATATAAGCTGTATCCTACAAACATGAGTCAAAGCTTCAAGTTAGAGGGTCAACATAGGTCTGATGTGCTGGAGCACACAGCCTCCTTTTTATTGAGGTTACATGCAAACAGGACACTCTCAGGGGGAGGCATAAAATCCCCCATCACACATTTGATATTAGATAGAGAGACACTCCCTTTGACAGGCCACAACATTACTTCAGCAGATAACATTTTACACACAATAAAACAATGCAGTCCACCTTATCAATACTAGTCTGATTAGACAATGGGAAAGTTGATCACTAAACCTAATTAGAGCTAATCCCAGCAGACTTGTATTTAGAATAGGTTTCTTGAAGCTGAACAAAATTTAACTCTTAATGGCACACAATGAAACTGAACCAAGTGGGAGAAAGCCAGGGACAAGTCATTTCACAGGTCTGGGGACATAGTCTTAAAGGGGGCATTGTTCACCAAAGTCACAATATGTCCCCAGACGGTTCCCAAAGGGCCACACACACCCAACAAAAGTCAATATACTCTCAGGGGCACAATCTTCCAGGGGCCATAGTCATGTGGAAGGAGGCTGGCAAATAGGCTTCTCCAAAATCCAGGGAAGCAGGGCAATTTTCCATTTAAAGGGCCAGTTACAAACAGCAGTTTGTAACATATCTCCCCTTTTGGAGGGAGACTAACCAGGCACCTGACCTTCTGCCGGTCAGTGCCTAAGTTAGTCTAGCTACCCACCCACAAATAATCGTTAGCAGCAAAGTAGCCCCCCCACAATACGTAGTACTGGCCTGTAAGTTCCAGGTTGTAGGATGAAAGTGTAGCATCCTCGGCCTTCCTGGCGCAGCTGGGCAAATAGCTGATGGTACTTGGGGGGCAGAGGCCAGCGGCACTCTGCCCTGGTGCCAGCGCTTCTGCTGGGGTGAGGGGTTTGCAGGCCAGTTCTGTAACAAGGACAAGGTCTGTAGGGCAGAGGCCAGCAGCGCTCTGTCCTGATGCCAGCTCTTCTGCTGGGGGAATTGGGGCATAGTCCTGCCCGGTGGCAAAGGGAACGTGGGGGTCAGTGGGGGTTAACATCTCCACTGTTAACCCTGGGCCCAAGTTAGGAGTTAGTTGGGGAGGGGGAGATTGGCTTACCTCCTCCTCCTGATACTCCGGCGGCCGTTGGGAAGGGAGGTCGATGCTTTCCGCTTCCTGTGGAACATGCTGCGGCTGGGGAGAGAGACCGGTTGTCTCCTCTCCCTGGAAGGCACACTCCAGCTGGGGAGGGAGGTCGATGCTCTCCCCTCCCTGTAGCTGGGTCTGTCGCTGGGGATCTGGGCTGCCTGCCCAGCATCCCTGTAGGGCTGGTAGAGAGACTGCGGTCCCATCTCCACCTGCCTGCTGGGGGTCCTCCCAGGACCAGTCTATGAGGCCTGCTGCCTCTGGTATCTCTGGTTGGGGTTGGGGAAGGAGACCGGTTGTCTCTTCCCTCTGCACAGTATACTGCCGCTGGGGAGGGAGGTCGCTGCTCTCCTCTCCCTGTGGAACATGCTGCGGCTGGGGAGAGAGACCAGGTGTCCATACCCTCAAACTCCACAGTTGGCGCTCGAAGGCTCGTGCCGCTTCGTTCTCAGTAGCCAATTCCCGGATGAGGCGACTGACTACCTCCTGTGCAGGGTCTGGACCATATCGGACTAGCCGCCTCTTTACCTCTGGAACGAAATCAGCGCCCTCATAGCGACGGATCAGGTTGAGGTGCTCTTCACAGGGTTCTGACCAGTGTCTTGTCAGCTCCATGCTGCTGTAGGTAGGGACGCTGCGCAGTGGCTAGCGTTGCCCTCAATAACTTTCCTACGATACCAGTGCTGTTGTGGTGCTGCTCCTTGTGCTAGGACGCCAATCCCACCGCTGCCGCCAAATGTTACGGTTGCCTCTAGGCTGGCTGGAAGTTGGACCGTAGAAAAGGATGCTCCTAGCGCTCACCAAAGGAGCAGCAGCACCGTAGACACTCTATAACTACTGCGTAGCCACCATAAGTAATGCAGACTATATGAACCACCGCTGCTGGGCTGGTATCTCGCCGTCTGCTCTGCGCCCTGGACCTACGACCAGGCTCCAGGAGGCGAACCTCTTCCTTCTGTAGCAATCCCTGTAGCTAAGGGAGTATGAAAAACATAGCAATCCCTGTAGTGATATAAGCTGTATCCTACAAACATGAGTCAAAGCTTCAAGTTAGAGGGTCAACATAGGTCTGATGTGCTGGAGCACACAGCCTCCTTTTTATTGAGGTTACATGCAAACAGGACACTCTCAGGGGGAGGCATAAAATCCCCCATCACACATTTGATATTAGATAGAGAGACACTCCCTTTGACAGGCCACAACATTACTTCAGCAGATAACATTTTACACACAATAAAACAATGCAGTCCACCTTATCAATACTAGTCTGATTAGACAATGGGAAAGTTGATCACTAAACCTAATTAGAGCTAATCCCAGCAGACTTGTATTTAGAATAGGTTTCTTGAAGCTGAACAAAATTTAACTCTTAATGGCACACAATGAAACTGAACCAAGTGGGAGAAAGCCAGGGACAAGTCATTTCACAGGTCTGGGGACATAGTCTTAAAGGGGGCATTGTTCACCAAAGTCACAATATGTCCCCAGACGGTTCCCAAAGGGCCACACACACCCAACAAAAGTCAATATACTCTCAGGGGCACAATCTTCCAGGGGCCATAGTCATGTGGAAGGAGGCTGGCAAATAGGCTTCTCCAAAATCCAGGGAAGCAGGGCAATTTTCCATTTAAAGGGCCAGTTACAAACAGCAGTTTGTAACATATCTCCCCTTTTGGAGGGAGACTAACCAGGCACCTGACCTTCTGCCGGTCAGTGCCTAAGTTAGTCTAGCTACCCACCCACAAATAATCGTTAGCAGCAAAGTAGCCCCCCCACAATACGTAGTACTGGCCTGTAAGTTCCAGGTTGTAGGATGAAAGTGTAGCATCCTCGGCCTTCCTGGTGCAGCTGGGCAAATAGCTGATGGTACTTGGGGGGCAGAGGCCAGCGGCACTCTGCCCTGGTGCCAGCGCTTCTGCTGGGGTGAGGGGTTTGCAGGCCAGTTCTGTAACAAGGACAAGGTCTGTAGGGCAGAGGCCAGCAGCGCTCTGTCCTGATGCCAGCTCTTCTGCTGGGGGAATTGGGGCATAGTCCTGCCCGGTGGCAAAGGGAACGTGGGGGTCAGTGGGGGTTAACATCTCCACTGTTAACCCTGGGCCCAAGTTAGGAGTTAGTTGGGGAGGGGGAGATTGGCTTACCTCCTCCTCCTGATACTCCGGCGGCCGTTGGGAAGGGAGGTCGATGCTTTCCGCTTCCTGTGGAACATGCTGCGGCTGGGGAGAGAGACCGGTTGTCTCCTCTCCCTGGAAGGCACACTCCAGCTGGGGAGGGAGGTCGATGCTCTCCCCTCCCTGTAGCTGGGTCTGTCGCTGGGGATCTGGGCTGCCTGCCCAGCATCCCTGTAGGGCTGGTAGAGAGACTGCGGTCCCATCTCCACCGGCCTGCTGGGGGTCCTCCCAGGACCAGTCTATGAGGCCTGCTGCCTCTGGTATCTCTGGTTGGGGTTGGGGAAGGAGACCGGTTGTCTCTTCCCTCTGCACAGTATACTGCCGCTGGGGAGGGAGGTCGCTGCTCTCCTCTCCCTGTGGAACATGCTGCGGCTGGGGAGAGAGACCAGGTGTCCATACCCTCAAACTCCACAGTTGGCGCTCGAAGGCTCGTGCCGCTTCGTTCTCAGTAGCCAATTCCCGGATGAGGCGACTGACTACCTCCTGTGCAGGGTCTGGACCATATCGGACTAGCCGCCTCTTTACCTCTGGAACGAAATCAGCGCCCTCATAGCGACGGATCAGGTTGAGGTGCTCTTCACAGGGTTCTGACCAGTGTCTTGTCAGCTCCATGCTGCTGTAGGTAGGGACGCTGCGCAGTGGCTAGCGTTGCCCTCAATAACTTTCCTACGATACCAGTGCTGTTGTGGTGCTGCTCCTTGTGCTAGGACGCCAATCCCACCGCTGCCGCCAAATGTTACGGTTGCCTCTAGGCTGGCTGGAAGTTGGACCGTAGAAAAGGATGCTCCTAGCGCTCACCAAAGGAGCAGCAGCACCGTAGACACTCTATAACTACTGCGTAGCCACCATAAGTAATGCAGACTATATGAACCACCGCTGCTGGGCTGGTATCTCGCCGTCTGCTCTGCGCCCTGGACCTACGACCAGGCTCCAGGAGGCGAACCTCTTCCTTCTGTAGCAATCCCTGTAGCTAAGGGAGTATGAAAAACATAGCAATCCCTGTAGTGATATAAGCTGTATCCTACAAACATGAGTCAAAGCTTCAAGTTAGAGGGTCAACATAGGTCTGATGTGCTGGAGCACACAGCCTCCTTTTTATTGAGGTTACATGCAAACAGGACACTCTCAGGGGGAGGCATAAAATCCCCCATCACACATTTGATATTAGATAGAGAGACACTCCCTTTGACAGGCCACAACATTACTTCAGCAGATAACATTTTACACACAATAAAACAATGCAGTCCACCTTATCAATACTAGTCTGATTAGACAATGGGAAAGTTGATCACTAAACCTAATTAGAGCTAATCCCAGCAGACTTGTATTTAGAATAGGTTTCTTGAAGCTGAACAAAATTTAACTCTTAATGGCACACAATGAAACTGAACCAAGTGGGAGAAAGCCAGGGACAAGTCATTTCACAGGTCTGGGGACATAGTCTTAAAGGGGGCATTGTTCACCAAAGTCACAATATGTCCCCAGACGGTTCCCAAAGGGCCACACACACCCAACAAAAGTCAATATACTCTCAGGGGCACAATCTTCCAGGGGCCATAGTCATGTGGAAGGAGGCTGGCAAATAGGCTTCTCCAAAATCCAGGGAAGCAGGGCAATTTTCCATTTAAAGGGCCAGTTACAAACAGCAGTTTGTAACAGATACAATCGGGATGATTGAAACCCCCTGCTAGCGGCCGATTGGCCGTGAATCTGCAGGGTGCGACATTGCACAAGCAGTTCACCATTCAGCGATGTCAGGCGGACATGATCCACTACAGCAGATCATGTCCGTCCGACTGTTGGTAAATCGGCCCCTAGAAGTTAATTGAAAAGTTGCTTAAAATTGTATTCTCTACCTGAACCATTAAGTAAGATTTTTGGGTTCCATGTCTCTTGGTATCCTTTGTTGAAAATAATATGTACATATCCTCAGCAGCAGCAATGCACTACTTACAATGAGCTAGCTGGTGATTGGTGGTGAAGCACATTTGTCTATTGTCATTGGCTCACTAGATGTGTTCAGCTAGCCCACAGTAGTGTATTGCTGCTCTGGAGCTTACTTTAACTATGTGTTTAATTCATTTGCAAGGGTTATGCAAATAGTTATATACTATACATAACTATACAAGCCAAACTGATCAGTCACTTTCGGACGCCTAGAGCCCAACTTTCGGACGCATAGAGCCCATTTATCAAACAAATGAGATGTCCAGGTTTTCATCGACAACGTTGAACGAACATCAGATAATACGGTCTTTTTAGCTAAAACACAAGAAATCAAGGAAATAACCATATCCTATGCATCAAAAATGTATTGTCTTTCTACATGTTGGAGCAAATAGTAATGAAATATAACTAATATAAGAAATACATTGGTGCAATGTAAATGAAATGTAAAATACAACTGTCTAATATATATAAGACACACAACATTTTTTTTTGCCTAGTGGACGTTGCTGTATTATTTATCATGTTTGCATTATTTGTCTAATGGTAGGGAGAAAAATCACAAACTTTGAAAAGATGTACACTAATATGTATATATTTAAGGATATTGGGCCTTATGTACTAACCAGTGTGTGGACAAGTTTCTCAACTTGAGAAGTTGTCCACACACCGTTGCTGCATACGGGCAGTGGACCGGTTCATCTGCTGGCCTGTATGCATCGTTACACACTCCGATGATTATGTTAGTCCCACCCCTTCACTCACGTGATTGGTCAATTAGTGAGTTTGGGGTGATTTCTCTTCGCCACCTCAAATGTCTAATGACTGCTGCTTCTTACATTGCGGGATCAGGCTCACATTTGTGAACATATCCCATAAAGGCTCCGGAGCAGCTTACACTATTTTGTTCATGGAGCCCATTATATAAAGATTGCTTCCAATAGAGTAGAAATAGCAAATATAAAACAAATTACAAATTAGATCTGTAATTGACATTCTAATAGCATTTCATTTCAAATTCAATGTTTTGATGTTCAAACTGTTTTTTAACTCATATTTAAATATGATATTGAATGGAGCTTTGGGTATTTTTATTTGTAGTAAGCATTTACTTTTATTTTACAGAGTAAATATTTTTACTTTTTACCTTAAAAAAAAAAAAGAAGTACTTTGTGTAATGGATAATGGGACAGAACTATCTTAAGTCTACACTGACATTGCCTAAGGAATTGATTGATGCAATGTGAACTTGTTCCTTATCTCCGTGGCTGGATCATCACATAGTAGGAGAGTTACATAATTTGATCTTTGACCTCTATTTCCCAGCGTGATGATACTTATCTATAGTGTGATCTGGAGAGGGGATTCCAAATACAGTGTCACATTAGCTGATAGTGCGAATACACATCTCTGGGGAAATTAGAAATGAAAGAGTAAAGATAAGTGAAAAGTCCAGAGAATGGAAATGGGATAATGATAGGAAGAAGAGGGGGAGATGGGAAAGTGGAACAGACTTAACTTAAAGGGAACTTAAGATACAAAATGTAGAGAGGGGAAGAGACAAAGGAAAAAAATAAAATGAATGCTGTAAATGCAGTATGGGTAAAGAGATTAAAATATTACGGATATGAGGAATGGGCAATTGCAAAAGATTGTTGTGATCACTAGTAAGATGGCAAACTAAAATACTGTGGCTATCTGAAGCTGATTGGTCACCCACCTTGCAACCATTTTGTTAATTCTAGGCTGAAGAGATTTAAATCAAAATTCCAAACCAGTATATTACTTGCTGTCCTATTGGGAGAAGTCTACACAAATTTATTATCATGCTCTGAAAAAAGTTTTCACATGCCCATGATAGATTTTTTTATGTACAATGTGTGGGTAAAGTACCGATGGTGGTTTAAATTCTTTTTTGTTAGTGTTTCATATTTTATTGCATCTTACAAAGGTACTTAATTTAGAAGACTGAACTCAACCATAAACTGTGCTATGTGCTATGATAATAGTTACTTTAAACTGTCTAAACAACATGTTAAGAAGTTATTAGTATTATTTTTAATAGTAATAGAAGATATGAAGGTTTTGGAGTCAATTTAACATGGTGCGGACAGACATGATCCGCTATAGTGAATCATGTCCGCCGCACATCGATAAATGCCAACAGCATACGCTCTCTGCATTTATCATTTCACCAGCAGTTCTGGTGAACTGCTGGTGCAATGCTGCCCCCTGCAGATTTGCGGCCAATCTAGCAGGGTGTGTCAATCAACCCAATCGTATTGGATCGGGTTGATTTTCTGCAATGTCTGTCCGTCATTTCAGAGCAGGCGGACAGGTTATGGAGCAGAAGTCTTTAGAGCGCTGCTTCATAACTTGTGTTTCTGGCGAGCCTGAAGGCTCGCCAGAAACACGGGGCATCAAGCTCCATATGGAACTTGATAAATAGGCCACTATGTCTTGATTTGATTGTTTCAGCATCACCTTTAGTGTATTTTATAGCACTTTTTATATGATTACACTGTTTAGAGGATTGGGTAAGTCATTCACAACTTCACAAGTAATCAATTACTGCAATCTATAACATATTTTACAGAAAACTTACATAAATGCTTTTTACTATCCATTAAAGGTTACAATAACAATAACTCACATTTAGTATTTAACATCAAGGAACAGTACTGTTATTTTACTTGACTTGGCATGAAATTGTTTATTTTTTATCTATTTCTTTTTGTACTTAAATGTGGGTATTTTAAACGCAAATGTAAAATCAAGCCCAGAACAGCAATGCGCAACTGGGCTGAACACATCTGGTGAGACAATGGCATATGTGTGCAGCCACCAATCATAAGCTAGAATATTGTTGCTACTGTTCTTATCTAGGTATTATTTTAAACAAAGGATACCAAGAGAATAAAAAAATTGCAAACTCTGAACCATGAGAATGCAATTTTACATTAATTTCCCTATATCATTTTTTGTAAACTCTTATGGGGATTAACAATACATGTGTGCATTGTTATGATAACTTTGATACACTGGCTGATAAGAAGAACTCACAGCTCTACTGGAGGATAGGCACACCCATCAGAAGCATAATCACACAAAAGACTTATTTTAAGCACTGTAAAACAAAAAATGTCATGGATTTTAAAATTATCTCTTTTAAATGATGAATTTAATGTCCCTTGTATCCTTTAAATGCAGATATTGTTAAATTGTTGTTATTCCATCTGTATTATTATTATTATATTATTATTTATTTCTCTATCCCAAAAAATAAGGAACACTGCAGCTATTTCTTTAACCCTTCACAACCAGGGAGGACCTCAAACATTGACCAGCAAAGAAAATGTAAAGAAACATTATTAAATTTGCATGAAGTACTGCATATTTATCCTAGAATATGTTGTCAAAGTCAATTTTTAATATGTAATTTAGACCTCAAAGGGAACAAAATTACTTACTCCCTGGTCACTTCTCAAAGTTTATTTTTGTTTGTTAAATGATGCTGCAGGAGGTACAGCCAATCTCAGTCTGTGCTCTCCTTTTTGTAGCAGCAATATGGCATGTGATTTTTGCCTGCAATATCATTTAGAAAATGCTTAGGATAAAAAGGTAATTGGAGGTCTAAATTAAATATATTTAAATTTGTTTTGTGCTATTGACAACTGCTTCTTTTGTATAGCATACAATTAAAAAATTCACAGAAATTGTATTTGGCACGTACCTTTCATATCGCTATAGGATTTTCATAATTAACTGTAAATGACGCATCATTAGCTCATTTAAAATTGAAGTTCAGGTGTGAATAAGCAATTCACAGCTTTACTTTCAGTACAACCTTAGCTAACAAGGGAATAGTAAAGATGTTAATATTTCCTATTTTTATTTACTTCCTTATGTGCTTTGTTGGTATACAGAATTCAGTAAACCACATCAGGTATATTCCAAAATATGTATAATATCGAAGCAAAGAATATTATTTAAGTTATTTCTATGATATGTCTCTATATTTCTATATATTGTGAAATTGTGACACTATTAATTACATCTGCGTGGCCAAGCAGGGGCTGTCAATCAAAAATGCAACATCGCAATCTCATTACTGTGAAATATGACTATTGCGATCATGATTGCACATTTTCAATATAATATGAAAATTGAGAATGGGCAATACCAATCTTAAAATAAGCAAACATAAACACCTAAGGACACAATATAAGATTAGTACAATCAGGCTTACAGTTTACATAAAACATTATTCTAAACAATCCCCCAGCTCCCATAGTTTTAATATGAAAGTTTTTTTTCCTTATTAATGAAGTCGATCACAAACATGACAAATGGGAAACATTGCTGTGGGTTTCTAATATTCAAAGCACTTTCCTCCATTTTAGCTTTTCCTTTTCAGCCATGTCAGCTTTTTAGTGACAAAACTACCCAGTTTGACAAAGCTAGTGAATGTAGAGTGAAACTTAATTTACATAAGCACAATTTGAAGTGTTACTATACAGAAAACATTTTTTCTTTTTGCAAACTCACAGTCTATTTTTTGTAAGCACGCTTTAAAGACAACCCCACCTCCTACTTTGTAGCTCAGTGGCGATGTCGGCAGCCTGCTGAAGTTGTAATCCCCATTATATCCTATGGAAGACACATGGCCACCCATCAGCACAAAAGAGGTTTATATTTGTATATACACATGATTATATAGGAATATCTATTTATAAATACATAGAACATATTCTGCTATATGCAGAACATTGGAATGCGAAATATTTACAGTAAATGTACACTATAACACTCTATAAAAAAATGAATATTGCATAAATATGTTTTTTCATGTTTTCATCTAAGCTGCAAAGGACTCCAATGCACTTTTATATATATATATATATATATATATATATATATATATATATATATATATATATATATATATATATATATATATATACACATATGTATTTATGTGTTTAAATGTGTAAATAAATATATACACAAATAAATACATAAATACATATGTATAATTACACATATTGTAATATATATTTACATACATACACACACGCACATATTTAGACATGTATATGTATGTATCTCAATGTTAAAGCCCTTTTGCCTGCCTATTCTTTCCTAACACAAGACCACAATATCTTTGAACCCTTATAACTTTATGTGCAATATTTTGTTTTAAATAATTTTTAATAGGTGTTATTTTGAGTGTAACTGTAACTTTGTAATGTTAATTTTTTATGTGTTTTGTGCCACTTTTTTGCATTGTGAAACAGTTAACCAGAGCTCCGAGTAAGTGATATACCAATTTGTGTTAACTTTAATTGTGTTCAAGTGATCACGTTTACTTTCAACTTGAAATATGAATAAAACACTCGACAGACGTAACTTATCATGCCACTTGTAATCTGGCCTTAAATAGGGTAACATGCACGCTTGAATATATATATTCAGACTTGGACTCCTTGCTCAGTGTGCTTAGAGGAATATGGCTACACCTCACTGATGAGGCCCAATAAAGGCCAAAACAATTGTCTGGGGTTGCTGGGGTCCTTGTTCTGGGCTAAAAAAAAGCTAAACCCAGGTGGTAAATTGCCATAGAATAGACTAACAATTTTATTGAGCTGGTTGTTCATTCTTGTGAGTGCGCTTCTGTGTGTGTGTGTAAATATATATATATATATATATATATATATATATATATATATATATATATATATATATATATATAAATATATATATATATATATCAAACTATATTTAAAGGGATAGTCTAGTCAAAATTACATATTCACGATTCAGATAGAGCATGCAGTTTTAAACAACTTTCTATTTTACTCCTATTATCAAATTTTTGCCGTTCTTTTAGTATCTTTATTTGAAAAAGCAAGAATGTAAGCTCAGGAGCTGGCCCATTTTTGGCTCAGCACCCGGGTAGAGCTTGCTGATTGGTGCCTAAATGTACCCACCAATCACCAAGCGCTACCCAGGTGCTGAACCAAAAATGGGTCAGCTCCTGAGCTTACATTCTTGCTTTTTCAAATAAAGATACTAAGAGAATAAATAAAAATTGATAAAAGAATTAAATAAGAAAGTTGCTTAAAATTGCATGCTCTATCTGAATCATGACATTTTTGACTAGACTATCTCTTTTTAAGCACAAAACTGATATCATTCCTCAGTACAAAATGATACTTTAGTGCTGTATTATGTAATTCTCTCTCTTTTTTAAAAAAATAAGTTCCACCAACAAACATAGCAATTTCAAGGAAAATAATAAATTAATTTGGGTTTAGAGAAGCATAAAAAGTGTAAAATAGTATGCTTATTTTATTATAAAGAAACAATATTTTACATAGCAATGCACATACAGTTCCTTTGTATGAATGGTATTTCTTTGCCATCTAATTCTTCTTTAATTTTCAAGGAGCCAATAAACTCTATTCATCAGCAAAAGCATTATCCACCTTATATTTCAGAGTAAAATGCCTCCCAGTGGTGGTGGTGGTGGGGGGTGTTAAATACTACCAAAAAGCTTTTACAATGCAATAACACCTACTCTGAATTTCAAATAATCAGTAGTTTTTTTTTCTGATTTATTAATTTTTTCTCCCATTTTCCAGCCCCCTGTATCATGTGACAGACATAAGCCAATCACAGACTAGTATACGTATACCCTGTGAGCTTGTGAACATGTTCAGTTTGATAATGGAAGTAAATTGGAAAATGTCTTTAAACTGCATGCTCTTTCTGAATCATAAAATTTTATTTTGACTTGCGTGTCTCTTTAAGACAATAATATTCTATTTTTCTATCTCTATCTATCTATCATCTATCTATCTATAAAATGTAAAATTATACTTTGTCTTTAAGACTTGAAAGAAAGAAAAAAGTCAAAATTAGCACAGCTACTAAGCTTCAGGCAGCCTTTAAAGACCCCTCTAGCATCGAATGGCTTTGCAAGGTATAAACGGAATAGTTCATAAATATCTGTGAAAAACTATACACAAGCAAGGAGTCCCAGTGGTCAGTGCTAATATAACTGTACAAAGTGGGAAAAAAATACTGACTCTGGGAATTCTTCTCCCATGTGTTTCCATTCCATTAATCATTGGTCCTATTTTTAATATCTAAAAATATGTATGAAAGGAACATAAGAATAAAATATATATATTTAGCAGATCCCTAGGTTCTAAATCTTTAAAGTACTATAAAAATAAATGTGATTTTTCACAGCACAGGAAGGACGTCAGGCAGCCCAGATATCATCTAACAGTGAAATGATTTGCTGCTTGCAATTTATGCTGAAACTGCAAAACATAATGACATCCTGTGATAGTTGCTGTTAGGCATCTAATAATAGAAGAATTCACTAGTGAAATTTCAGTCTCGCTTTCTTGAGCTTTACCTACAGCGAAATATCTATTTACAAAAAATAATATGCAATTTGACATACTTTGACATTCATTCAAGTAACTGTATAGAAAAAGAAAATTAATTCTTGCTTATATTATTTTGCTAAGCCAGCACTGTAATTGTTCCAGAGGCCCCCCTGTAAAGAAGAGATTTTGTATTTTTTTCTGAAATACAAATATAGCTATGTCATTATATTTAGAATTTATAGTAATTACAAATTAGTCATTGATATCATAGATAGTCATTATGAAAATTGCATGAAAGGGATATATACGTTTTAAATGCTGTGCATTTCAATACAGTTATAGAAACATAAAAGTGCAAAAAGAAAATGCTCTAAATATCTTAGAGATTTTTATTATGGCACTGTTGCTTGTATTTACCTATGCACGTTTTGGCTTTCAAGGTGGGTTAATCGCATAGTTAAAGCAAATCACTATGGGACCAAGCTTAACACATCTGGTAAACCAATGACAAGTGGGATATGTATATAGCCACCAGTCACTAGCTAGCTCCCAATAGAGCATTGCTATTCCGTCTACCTAGGGATGCTTAATAGCAAAGGATACCAAAAATACAAAGTAAATTTGATAACATAAGTCTCTTAAAAATGTATACTCAAATATAACATTTTAATTTAATCTCTGATCTATGTTATAGCTTTAATGTCCATTATGATAATGTTGCTTGTTTTCTTTCGCTAAGTGTATCTCCATGCTGCCTCAAATTTATTGCTTAATGCTGGCCCCTTTAACTAGGTGAGGGAGGGAAGAGGGTGTGTGTTTTTATCCTCCAATGGGTAACCTTTGTATGGTATAAGTAAAAGTGACACCTGTGAGAAAGTATGGTCTATGATTACGGCTACGCATTGCCAAACGGGTAAGACCATTTCTTCTACATTTTTCTACCTCACCTTGGTGCCCATGTACCTTTTAATTGGATTAAATAAAGTCTACATTTTTTATATTTGGAAAGCTGGTTCCTGTGCATTTCTTTTTGTTATCCATAAAAAGCTGTAATTTGTAGAGTGACCGGCTTTATTGTGCAGGCAGCCTGCTGCATATATGACTGCTGGCATCTGCATCAAGTTCATGCTCTATACAGCGCATGTACCAGACACAAAAGCATGTGCACTTAAGATACAGCCATATCTGCAGTGGGTCACCTGCACATTAATAATGTCCAAAACTGAACTTTATTTTATATATTTGCAAGTATTCCAAGAAAATCTGGAATAGTTCTATTATGTTGACACTCTGAAATGGCCATAGAAAAGATTTTGGAGGTTTATTTGTATACATGGTCTAGATTCATTAAGGCCCACATATATTAAAAGGTGAGCAGACAAGCTTCTCAACTTGGGAAGTAATCCGCTCACCTTCGCAGCAAAGGGAAGCAGATTCTGTTTGTCCGCTGCCCGTATGTATCATTACATGCTCAAGTGAGCATGTAAGGGCAGTCTTTTCTCTTGCGCGACCAATTGTAAGCTAGAATGACATGTCAATCACCCTGAGCGCGCAAGCTTGGGGTGATTTCTCTCTGCCATCTCAGATAACCGCTGCTTCTTACACTGCAGGAAGCAGGCTCATGTGTGCAAACATGTCCGGCAAGGGCTTCAGCGCAGCTTACACTGCTTAGTACATGGAGCCGTAAATCTCTATTCATTGTTATTGTATAGGACATCTGCAGTGGACAGGACATACATTTCCATATGTATATATATTTGATATCTGATATTCTATACAGAAAACTGAATCTGCAGGAAAAGTGAGACATTGGAAATTATGAGAGCAACATCTAGAAATAATGTGCCAATGACATTGTTGGGATTTTCAATGTCAATACATTCATTATGACATGATGTTTTTAAATTAGAAGGTTCAACAATTATATTTAAAACAAAACATAAATTACAATATACTGAACCCTGTGTCACAATCTCATAACAATAATAGGAATTGTGCAAAGACAAAATACGTTCACGACTATGTGGTTTCCAGTTTTGGCATCATTTTTGTGGCTACATTATTGCAATGGAGGAAGCTTTTCCACTTAGCCATTGCACAGTTTATAGTGCACAAACTGTTAAAATCCCATAAGTAGCAGCCACTTCCTTCTAATAGAAAAAACAAAGTGTTCTTGATTTCAGATGTATATATCCCTAAAACAGCAACCAGTGCTTTCCTTATCAATGATGTTAGCTTGAAAAGAAAATAGGGGGCACCCTTGGCAAACCAAATGTGTTAATAAAGCTGGACTAAGCAATAAGTGTGACACAATCAGATGATGTAATTAAATATCCTTAAAAAGGTATCAATCACAAATATGTGGCTGATATCCAAACTAACAGTACAGTAATTCTCATGGGAGTTGATAACAAAAGTGATCAATATAATAACATAACAAATAATAATAATAATAAATTTTTTACAACAAATGTGATATTAGTGTGGTGAATAATTAAAAAGTCCCATGTGTAACGGAATATATTGGCATCACAATGGTACAGTGGATGAATCGGGTCAGGGCAGCTGTCTGTGTGAGGATCAAGGCCCAGATCCTGGATCAAATATCTGTAGACAACATAAGAGGACAGATGGCCCAATATTGTTGGACAAAAATAGTAACAGATATCAATGTAATGATACACTCACATTTAGTGAGACATCTCTAGTGATGTAGAAGAAGCGGCCTTCAGTGGCTACTCAGCAATCTGTAGATGGTATAAACAGATACAATGCCAATATGGTCTAGTATTGTATGGACAAATGAAGGATTATGTGGTAAAATATGTACTCACATTTGGTGAAGCACCTCCCTTGGTGCACTAGAGGCAAACTGGGATCAAACAGTCACCCAGTAGACTGATCACTGGTAAGGCAGGAACTCCCAGCAATCCAGAGAGGATGGGTGAATAAAAGGTAGTAAGGTATGGCAGCAAGTGGTAAGTATAAACAAAACTTACTTTATTAAAATAAATAAAATACTAGCAACATGTTTCTCATCCAACCAGTGGATGTTTCATCAGGCTTAATACAATGAGTAAAAACACTTGCTATATATGCCAAACCAATTATCCTATACAATGTACAACACCTGAAGTGGGTATTAACTAATTTTATCATTCATAATGAGTAACATGAGCCTGGCCTGGGTGAATACATTTATATACAAAATAACTTCATCAGTATTAGGCATCAGTGAATAATTATATAACATGTAGCTAGCATGTTTTTGTCAGTTTTGGGTTGGATTCCTAGTTTTGAACTAAAAAACAAGTACTTAACAACTAAAAACACATTTTTTCGGAACTTTTTAAGTCATTTGTAGCTGTGGGCTTTTAGCCTCTGAATCTATTTTGGATTGTAATTTCTCATAAAATGTGCTTCCTGTATCAGCCAAAACTGAGTTATGGGGAGCTAATATCAGAAAGACTGTGATTGACTTTTATGTTAGAATTTGAATATTGTTGTTGGTTCCTTCACATTGCATATAGTGCATCCTTAAAGGGACAGTAAAGTCCAAATTAAACTTTCATGATTCAGAAAGGGTATGTCTTTTTAAACAACATTCCAATTTACTTTTAGCATAAAATTTGCTTTGTTCCTTTGGTATTCTTTGTTGAAAGCTAAACCTAGGTAGGTTTATATACTGATTTCTAAGCCTTAAAAGCTGCCTTTTATCTGAATGCATTTTAAAGTTTTTCAATGCTAGAGGGCAGTAGTTCATGTGTGCCTTAAAGCTAACAGTGTACTCATACCTTTGGAGTTATTTAAGAGTCAGCTCTAATTGCCTGAAATACAACTCTGTTAACAGATCTGAGATAAGGAGGTTATGCAAAACTGGGGAATGGTAAATAATAATTGTGTTTGTAACAAGTCCGTCGCCGTCAGCAGGTGCACACTCATGCTCAAAGGGACAGCTTCTGGAGCACCAACTGTTATGTTATAGCTGAGAGCTGGAGCTCCTGAAGCTTCAGGCATCTGCCACATATGAAGCCGGAGCAGCGATCACCGTCTGTATCGATCTTCTGCTGTGCCGGTGGGAGCTGTGGGCGGGTGGGCGGATCAACAGGGAAGGGGAGGGAGTGGGAGTGTCCTAATAAAAAAAAAGGATAGGGGGAGAGAGAGCAAAAGAGAGGGGAGAAATCAAAAGAGAGGGGAGAGAGCAAAAGAGAGGGAAGAGAGAGAGCAAAAGAGAGGGGAGAGATAGAGCAAAAGAGAGGGGGAGAAAAAAGAGAGGGGGAGAGAGAGAGCAAAAGAGAGGGGGAAGAGAGCAAAAGAGGGGGGAGAGAGAGAGCAAAAGAGAGGGGAAGGAGAAAGTAAAAGAGAGGGGAGAGAGAGAGCAAAAGAGAGGGGAGAGAAAGAGAGCAAAAGAGAGGGAAGAGAGAGAGCAAAAGAGAGGGGGAGAGAGAGCAAAAGAGAGGGGAGAGAGCGAGAGCAAAAGAGAGGGGAGAAAGAGCAAAAGAGGGGAGCAAGAGAGCAAAAGAGAGGGAAGAGAGAGAGCAAAAGAGGGAGGAGAGAGAAGCAAAACAGGGGGGAGAGAGAGCAAAAGAGAGGGGAGAGAGAGAGCAAAAGAGAGGGGAGAGAGAGAGCAAAAGAGAGGGGAGAGGGAGAGCAAAAGAGAGGGGGGAGAGGGAGAGCAGAAGAAAGGGGTGATATGGAAAGCAAAAGAGAGGGGAGAGAGAGAGCAAAAGAGAGGGGAGAAAAAGTGCAAAAGAGAGGGGCAGAGAGAGCAAAAGAGAGGGGGAGAGAGAACAAACAAGAGGGTGGAAAGAGAGCAACAGAGAAGGGGAGAGATAGCAAAAGAGAGGGGGAGAGAGAGCAAAAGGGAGGGGGAGAGAGCAAAAGAGAGAGGGGAGAGAGAGCAAAAGAGAGGGAGAGAGAGAGCAAAAGAGGGAGAGAGAGAGGAAAAGATAGGGATGAGAGAGAGCAAAAGATAGGGGGAGTGAGAGCAAAATAGAGGGGGGAAATAGCTAAAGAGAGGGGGGAGAGAGCGCAAAAGAGAGGGGGAGAGAGAGCAAAAGATAGGGGGGGAGAGAGAGCAAAAGAGAGGGGGAGAGAGAGCAAAATAGAGGGGGACCGAGAGCAAAATAGAGGGGAAGAGAGCAAAAGAGAGGGGGAGAGAGTTCAAAAGAGGGGGAGAGAGAGAAAAAGAGGGGGGAGAGAGAGCAAAATGGGTGGAGATAGAGCAAAAGAGAGGGGGGAGAGAGAGCAAAAGGGGTAGTAAAATAATCCACCTGGATGGATTGTTTCACCATCCTGAATTTTTCGAAATCCACCTGTATGCAGATAGCAAAAGAGAGGGTAAATGAATCCACCTGGATGGATTCTTTCATCATCCTGAATTTTTCGAAATCCACCTGGATGCAGATAGCAAAAGAGAGGGAAGAGAGAGAGCAAATGAGAGGAGGGAGAGAGAGCAAAAGAGAGGGGGAAAAAGCAACAGAGAGGGGTGAGAGAGAGCAAAAGAGGGGGGAGAGAGAGCAAAAATGGGGGGAGATAGAACAAAAGAGAGGGGGGAGAGAGGAGAGAGCAAAAGAGGTGGTAAAAGAATCCACCTGGATGGATTCTTTTACCACCCTGCCTTTTTCGAAATCCACCTGGATGCAGTGGTTCAGTCATCACAATAGACTGCCCTCTGGGCTTTCCCAATAGTGGTAAATAAAGGGATTATCTATCTTTTTAAACAATAACATTTTTGGTGTTCACTGTCCCTTTAAGTCTTACTAAAAACTGTTTTATCATTTATGTCACAGTGAATTTAATACAAGGAAATAATTATTTCCTGACGATATAGATAATTACTGCAGCTGAAAGTTCTGAAATGTTCAGTTATTTTTGTATTTGCTTCCAAATTGTCTGTTTAGTATCCTAGCCCTTCATTTTCCTGCACTCCCCAATGCAGCCTCCATGTATTCTTGCTATACATGGTGAATTTAAGGTCACCACTGTCTTCTCAAATAATCATACCTCTTTGTCCACAATAACTTGTAACTTAAGGTTCACTAAAGGTGAAATCTGCCCACATACACTGCGTATCTGTGTATAATAAAGAAAAGAAATAGGCACACTTCAAATCTATAGCCTAAAAGGTGCTTATTTATCCTTGTTCTGCCAACAAAAGTACTTATTTTATGAGGAACTCAACCACTGACAAAGGGAATGTGGTCCTCTGGAAACCTATTGCTTCTGTTTGTTGAACTATAATTACCACATGGAAAAAAAATGAATGAAATATATCTGCTTATTGTTGATGTTGGTGTCTTGTCAACATTGTCACCATATTAAATGGTAAACATAGAATCTTTAAAAATAAAAGATAACATTTTCTTTTTACAAAGGCAGACATCATTGTTTTTATAATGTTGGTAACTAAGTCTGCAGTGTTTGAAAAATAAGCAGTTAGAGGAATACACAACTACTGTTTCTCATCTCAAGACAAATTAAAGGGACAATGTACTCAGGAAAATAGCTGTTAATATTTAACAGTTTTTAAAGCAGCTACAGAAACACGTTGTTTTTTTTTAAATAGGCTATTTCCTTAACCCCACTGGGAGGTTGATTTCTACTGTTGTTTCTAGTTTACATACATTTTCTATAGAAAATAGATACATTTACATATTTTCAGAATGGTGGCAGTTTCTATAGATTTAAGCAGTTATTTCATATGACAAAATAAAATGAGCTATTTGTAACTATGTAATACACCACAAAAGGCAAAATAGGTCAAATGAGAACATTTTAAAGTAAAATGTCCCTTTAAAGGGACAGTCTAGGCCAAAATAAACTTTCATGATTCAGATAGAGCATGTAATTTTAAACAATTTTCCATTTTACTTTTATCACCAATTTTGCTTTGTTCCCTTTGTATTCTTAGTTGAAAGCTTAACCTAGGAGGTTCTTCATATGCTAATTTCTTAGACCTTGAAGGCCACGTCTTTTCAGAATGCATTTTAACAGTTTTTCACCACTGGAGGGTGTTAGTTCATGTATTTCATATAGATAACACTGTGCTCGTGCACATGAAGTTATCTGGGAGCAGGCACTGATTGGTAAACAGCAAGTCCATCAAAAGAACTGAAATAAAGGGGCAGTTTGCAGAGGCTTAGATACAAGATAATCACAGAGGTTAAAAGTATATTAATATAACTGTGTTGGTTATGCAAAACTGGGGAATGGGTAATAAAGGGATTATCTATCTTTTAAAACAATAAAAATCCTGGTGTAGACTGTCCCTTTAATATGGTATTTTTTATATATATATATGATTACTTTCTGTTTTTGTCTTTCTAACCACAAATACAATGAGATGAAAGTGTTCCTTTAATTAGAAGCCAGTTATCTACCAGACTCTCTAAAGCTATGACTACAGCCTTTATTGTATTGGCACAGTTCTTTCTTTTTTTTTTTTCATTGGCATTTTAATTGAGTTAATTTGCTCTTTGAGAATTCTATTTTCTGTAAGTACCTTTTTGGAACCATGCTGCTACTCATTGTATTGAAAGCCAGATATCCACCAACACATTTAAAGCAACTTGAGTGATATTGTTTGAATCATTTCAGCTTGGCTATAGATTAGTTCTTGCACTCAGTGTATTATACCTTTTTATATGTCAAAGTTGCACTCACACAGTCACAGTAACATTTATAGTCACTATAGCCTTCAGTCAATAATTTGCAGCAGTTTGCAATGATATTGCTTAACAAAGCCTGTGCTTAATTAAAATTCAAGAAGTTTAAAATAGGGATTGATATCAATGTACCCATTATCATCTACAGAGCTTTAACACAGTCGATACTGATTGCCTAGCAGTGAAAATATTTTAACACCATTCAGGCATTAGAACCAAATATTCTTTATCTTCTATATTTTTGAACTATGCTGTAAGAGATCAAACCGAGGTGTTTGTTGAGCACACACAAAAAAAAATAAAGTGGGATTTTTTTTCATTTATATACATTGCTATCAACAACATTTGTTCTGAACTTTGTGACAAATTAGATTTTTTTTTTCCAAATGGAATCTCTTACTAATTTTTAAGCATCTGCATTTTAAAGCTATAGTCAATAATTTAAATAATAAATGTATGTTACATTTTTGTTTAATTTTCATTTATTAGTTAATTAAAGGGATACTAAACTCAATTTTTTTTTTCTTTCATGATCCAGATAGAGCATGTAATTTTAAGCAACTTTATAATTTAGTCCTATTATCAATTTTTCATTCTCTTGCTATCTATATTTGAAAATGCAGGAATCTAAGCTAAAGAGCAGGCCCATTTTTGGTTCAGAACCCTGGATAGCGTTTGCTGATTAGTGGGTTCATTTAGTCACCAATCAAGAAGTGCAACCTAGGTGCTGAACCAAAAATTGGCTGGCTCTCATTCTTGCTTTCCAAATAAAGATAGCAAGAGAAAGAAGAAAAAATAATAATAGAAAGTTGCTAAAAATTGCATGCCCTATCTGTATCATAAAAGAAAAAAAAAATGGGTTTAGTATCCCTTTAACAAAATTACGAGAATAATGTTTTTCTTTTACTATACCTTTTACACCATCTTACAATTAATTTATATAACATTTGTAAAAACTCTGGAGCCAGTAGGAGAGGAATTTTGATGGTTGGTCTAATGATTCCAATGTCCGGGATAACAGTGACAAAAAAATAAACTGTTCTATCTGGGTACTGTGTCCTCAGACTACCCAATAATTAAAGGGACAGTCAAGTCCAAAAAAAACTTTCATGATTTGAATAGAGAATGTAATTTTAAACAACTTTCTAATTTACTTTTATCACCAATTTTGCTTTGTTCTCTTGGTATTCTTAGTTGAAAGCTAAAACTAGGAGGATCATATGCTAATTTCTTAGACCTTGAAGACTGCCTCTAATCTGAATGCATTTTGACCACTAGAGGGCATTCGTTCGTGAGTTTCATATAGATAACATTGAGCTCATGCACGTGAAGTTACCCAGGAGTGAGCACTGATTGGCTAAAATGAATGTCTGTCAAAAGAACTGAAATAAGGGGGCAGTTTGCAGAGGCTTAGATACAAGGTAATCAGAGGTAAAAAGTGTATTTCTATCACAGTGTTGGTTATGCAAAACTGGGGAATGAGTAATAAAGGGATTATCTTTCTTTTTAAACAACAAAAATTTTGGTGTTGACTGTCACTTTAAATAAGGTGATGTCTCTACTGTTTCTGGTACTTGTGGTCTAGATTTTGTCACTTTTGAGTTTAATCAATGACTAAAATAACATTAAAAAATAATAACTACATAAATGCATTTTAAACATTTTTGTAATTATTTTTATTACACATATTTTTACATTTTATATTAAACAATGGGAAATCATATTACATTTAAATTATTGCTAGGACTGTATCCATTGTTTGAATAGGTCACATTAAATGCATCTTCTATAAAATATACATTTAACATTTTCTTTTCACATTGCAGACAACAAAACATGAAAACAATATCTCTGCAACCTTGGTTAAATGGCTTTGTTTTACATGTAAAGTTCAGTTCTATTAAAGGCATCTGGATATGTTCATAATATATGGTTTACATATATTGTGAGAACAAAAGATAGAACAAGGATAAGCAAAATAAGTTTGGGCAATTGTCTATTGTGCTCATTGTTTATATTTAACATGTAGGGAACTTAAAGGGACAGTCAATACCAGAATTTTTATTTTTTAAAAGATAGATAATACATTTATTACCCATTCCCCAGTTTTGCATAACCAACACAATTATAATAATACACTTTTTACCTCTGTATTTACCTTGTATCTAAGCCTCTGCAAACTACCCCCTTATTTCAGTTCTTTTGACAGACTTTCATTTTATCCAATCAGTGCTGACTCCTAGGTAACTTCACGTGCATGAGCTCAATGTTATCTATGTGACACACATGAACTAATGCCCTCTAGTGGTGAAAAACTCTCAAAATGCATTCAGATTAGAGGTGGCATTCAAGGTCTAAGAAATTTGCATATGAGTTTTCCTAGGTTTAGCTTGCAACTAAGGATGCAAGGAGAACACAGCAAAATTGGTGATAAAAAGTAAATTGGAAAATTGTTTAAAATGATATGCCCTATTTGAAACATGAAAGTTTATTTTGGACTTGACTGTCCCTTTTAATAAATCGTAAAAGATATATCTCCCAGCGATTGGCGTAAGTGGGTTCCTATTGCTTCTAGACTAAGGGCCCCTAGTTTGCCCTAAAAGTTAGCAGCAAATAGTATATAAAGCTAAAGGAGCACCTAATGGGTGGTAAGGCAAAGGAAATGATTACCATTTAAAATATATCTATATTAAATGCGTTTTGGCCCTATTTTTGGCCTTTATCAAGACTATAATATGGTATGGTGTAAAGGCTTCATTTATATCTGTAAGTAATCAATCATCTCGCCTCTATTTTGGCGGTATCACCATTTCGGATGGATATACAGACAGCACATGTTTCCGATTATATTCTGACAAATTAACATGACCAGCAGTCCTCTGCACTATACCACAAGACAAGGGGTGCACTAGCAACATGCACATTGGGCATATGTCAAAGTCAACTGTTGTCTGTCTGTTTTGTGGTTGAATTTACTAGAAAAATAAAGTATGGGAAATGGGCATCTCAAAAGATATTCTCTGGATCATGCCGTAACTCTGGGATTATGTATCTCTGTTATAACTCTTAAATTATATGTCTCTGCTGACAAATCCCTGTTGGACTGTAGGCATCTCGTCTGTATTGGGGTACAGTATAATTTGTGTAGATGAAGAATTGTAAAGGAAATTGTATTTTTAATACATTATATATGTAACAATTTAAAGCTATATGTACAAACATTTCCAATCCTAACTATATATACAGATCGAAAGATGTTGGTCTAATATACTTCACAGAAAAGGGTTAAAATGTAGAATCGATAAAATATACTACCTATTTTGTCAAATCTTCCTTCATAAATAGCTGGATAGGGATGGGGTGCTGTCTAAAAACCTATAACATCAGATTGGTGTATCTAATTCTAAATATGAAATGGTTGCAAATAGAGTATTGCACCCTCTTTGAGAATGTCCGAGTTGTAATCTCTACTAGTGTAATAAACATTGACACTTGTATTTGGTGTTAGGCAATGAAAGATTCCATAATATGGGCCATCTTCAATATCTATAATTCTGAATAAACAGTAAGTAGGCTACTGTGTGTCGTACTGCCTGTCTTGCACCTAACTGTGTACAGCTAGTATGATGATACATGCATATACCCGACTAGGTGTATGTGGGCATTGGGGACTATAAAGTACCCTTGGTGTAATAAATACCCCTTAATATTAGGTCCCCTTGTCCAAATGGATTAATTTAGATTTAATAGATGGGATAGGTCCTCTGTATTGTTTAATCCCCTTGGGTGTAGACAGTCAAGTTCGAAAATCCATTTGGATTCCGCAGTTAGCAGTTTTTATTATCATAGTCTCCGCCCCTCCAGTTTGGTGTCACCAATTGGATGCCTAAATAGCTTAGGTCTTTTCGGTTTCCCTTGTGGTGCTTGGTGAAATGTCTGTATAGTGGGGTTTCAATGTTCTTATGTTTGATCTGGAGTACATGTTCACGGATCCTATCTTTAAGGCATCTAGACATCTGTCCTACATACTCTAGGCCACAGCTACATTGTACTAGATATACTACTCCTTTGCTGCTATACTATTATTAAATCTTTAATCTCATATTTTGTCTTAAAATTATCTGAGATGAAGCTTTTAGTTTTGATCCCCCTTTCACAAGCTTTATAGTTAGGACATGGGAAAACCCTCTTATATCCCTTCCAAAGACATCTTGGACTCTTGATGTCTTTTTTCGAGGGATACTTGGGGACAGTATGTTTTTTAAACTATCTGACTTACGGTATATGAATCTAGGTTTTGATGTTAGTTTTTCACCTATGATCTCATCGTTTCTGAGCAGTGGCCAGTGCTTCTCAATAATTTTTTCTATGATGCATCTGTTCTCACTGTATTCCATTATAAATGGGACAACAAGTTTGTCTCCTTCACATATATTTCTACTTGTCTTACACTTATACTTTAGGAGATCTTCCCGATCTGTTTTCCTTACTTCTTCAATGTCAATATTAAGTCTGTCCTCCTCATATCCTCTTTCTAAGAATCTGTCTTTTAGAACTAGGGCCTGTTCCTCCCACTTTTTGGAATCTGAACAATTCTTCTTAAGCCTAAGGAGTTGCCCTTTGGGTATATTTAGTTTCCAATTTTTGTGGTGACAGCTGTCCCTATGGATGTAGTTATTACAGTCCACTTTTTTTAAAAATGTGGAAGTTTCTAATCGCCCATTTCTGATTTCAATTTTGAGGTCTAAAAAGGTAATGTCTGTGGTGCTATATTCATAAGTGAATTTTAGATTTTGAGTATTATTGTTCATTACTTTTATAGTGTGGAGGAAGTCATCTATGTATCTATGGTAGAGTACCAGGTCCACGCCAGCTGGGCAAGATTCCCAAAATATGAGTTCCCATTTTCCCATGTATAAGTTTACATAGCTGGGCGTGAACCTGGTCCCCATGGCCATGCCACACAATTGTCTGTAAAATTTTACATTGTTGTTGAAGTAGTTATGGGTTAAAATATAGTGTATGCCATTTAGAATAAAATCCTTCTGTGGTTTTGGCACAGTTGGATCCTTACTTTGAAAGAAACTAATGCCGGCCATTATAGAGTAGATGAACGGTTGAAAGATGAAGAATTATGTTTAAAAGGTCAACAAGACTTCCAAGTTACCTCCCCAGTTAGGAATTATTCAAAACTACTTATGATCGTGGACAGACATTGGGAGTCATAAATTAAGTTTATATCAGAAAGCTCTCAATATGGAGGTGAGCTAACCACGACTGATGTTACTGGCAATTACTATATTACTGGTGGGATATGGCTGAACTGCTGGATGGCAATTACTGAAATTCATGTGGAATGGCATTGTGCATGAGACAATTATTAGAATAGAAAATAATTAATATTTAATTTAAAAAAAAGAAGATAGAGGAGAGGAAGACAAACAGTAATGTAAGTCCATCTGCAGGAATTAGGAAAACTACTACAAAGAGACAGGTAAAGTGAAGAAAATAAATTAAATAAAAGAGAAATTGTTATTTTTAAGATTTTCTTTTTTATATATTTTTATTCCACTATTTCTTGCCAAGACTATACCAACATCTGCTTTAGAATGGAAGCATCTTTCTCTGAGCAGTGCACCTGGTGGGAGGAGTTAAAAATACAATCTAGCTACGCAAGTTGCACAGTACTATGCAACGTGCGTAGGGAGATTGTAATGTAACTCCTACTCTGTCGGTTTTCACTGATGTCCAGCCAGGCACTGTATGGAGTTGCGGCACGGCGGGGGTGACACGATCAGAGGATATTAATTCCTGCTTGATGGTGTCAAGGACCAGCAACATCTTCTCATGGACCACCAGTGGCGACCGCTGGCATAGAGCATTGTCCTGCTGGAGAAAACAATCTTCAAAGTTGTTGAATATTGTCAGAGCAGAAGGAAGCAAATTTTACAAGTTAACCTTGTATGTAGCATAATACATGTACAAACCTGCCCTTTGCTTTCTGTTTGTATATATATATATATATATATATATATATATATATATATATATATATATATATATATATATAAAATAACTCATTGTGTAGTTCATTAAAAAATCTAGACAGGCCCAGAGTCTTGTTTTCCCACAGAAAACCTCTGAATTACATTGCTTCCAATGCAGCAAAGGATTCTGGGTAAGATATGCAAGTTAAGTACACAATGACACACCTTTTTACTTCAGTCTGCTTTTCAGCAGGTTCCCTTTATGCCAAAGTATCGCTGTTCACACAGCTTATGAACTTAGCTAGGGTTAGTGCAGTGATTCATAACCATCCCAGGACAGACTGTTTTGTGGTTTTTGACACTCATCCTGTCTAGATTTGTTAATGAACTACACAATGAGTTATTTTTTCTATATTTTGTGCGTAGTGGAGGATTTTAAACTCGCCTTTTATCTCCCCCTAATTTAAAATGTTGTATATATATATATATATATATATATATATATATACATATATATGCCACTTCTATGGGTCAGCAACCCAAGTGAAAAATGCACTATAACAAAGTACAATCACTCACAGGATTTGAAATCAAAAGCAAAAAACACTATTGATTTCAAATCCTGTGAGTGCTTGCACTTTGTAATTGTGTGTGTACATGTATGTATAAATCTATATTAAAATGGGTGTGTTTTTTCATTAAATTCCATTTTCTTTGATAATATACCTGATATTGAAAAGCCCAAAAAATGCCAAACTCAACAATTCATGAATAGCGAAATGGATTTACATTTTTTTTACATTGAACATATTTTCAACTAGAATTAAAAATAAGTTAAAGTATAGAAGGTTTATGTCAAATTTGCTTAAAGGGACTTGAAACCTACATTTTTTCTTTCATGATTTAGAAAGGGCGTGCAATTTTAAACAACTTTCTAATATACTTCTATTATATAATTTACTTCCTTCTCTTGATATCCTTTGTTGAAAAGCATATCTAAATAGGCTCAGTCGCTGCTGATTGTTTGCTCCACATAGATCCCTTGTATGATTGGCTCACCCATGTTCTATTTCATTAACAAAGGATATCTAAAGCAAATTAGATCATAGAAGTAAATTGAATACTAGAAGTAAATTGGAATGTTGTTTAAAATTCTATTCTCTATCTAAATCACGAAAGAAAACTTTTAGGTATCATGTTCCTTTAAGACAGCACCTACTTGTGCCAAATGCCACTATTTTAAACTGGAATCATCTAAAAATATTACAGAACAAGCAAGTTAAAGTCAAAATTATTATCCATCCCATGTAATGCAATAGCTTTTAGTATATTTGAAATAGGTGATGTAAAGTAATCTTTTGTCCTTTAACAAACCGAGCCAACTGCACCAGTGAAGTTGAATACAGATTGATGCGGGTCATCGTGGAATAAAAACAAACTTTATTCAAAAGACAAAAAATAAATTATTGTAAAACAACGGTGAAGGTAAAAAGCTGTAAAGAAGATCTTATATGTGTATTAGAGGGACAATAAAGTCACAATTAGTCATTCATGATTAAGACAGAGCATACAATTTTAAACAACTTTATTGCTATTATTTAATTTGCCTCCTTCTCTTGTTATCCTTTGATGAAAGGTTTATCTAGGAAAGCTCAGGAGCAGCCAAGCTGCGGAATGGTGACTGTTATAAACCAGTAGTGCATTGCTCCTTCAACAAATGATACCAAGCGAATGAAACAAATTTGATAATAGAAGTAAACTGGAAAGTTGTTTAAAATTTTACTTTCTACCTAAATCCTGAAAGAAAAAAATGTGGGTTTCATGTCCCTTTAAATATGTTACACCAAACAAAAGGCTTACTCATGCCAGGGAAGCTGAATAAATGTATTGTCTACATGAAAGGTACACTGCACCTCAGTGAAATTTAATTTTACAATTGTTACCAATAAGTAAACATCTAATCTAAAATAATGGATTCATTTTTATACCAAGTGTTTGTGTTCATGGTATATGTATGGATGCCATTTACACAGTAAAAACTGTCACTGCATAATACAAAAAAAAAAAAAAAATGAATAAAAAAAAATATATATACTGACTTGATTTTAGTTTTGCCTAGAATGTCATTTAAATAAAAGGTATGGGAATGATTTCATACATGCCAAAAAAACTGCTTATCATGTAACTAGAAACATATTTAAGAATGTGCAAACTTGAAAAGATTTAATTTCCTGTCTTGCTTTAACTACATAAAGATGATCACACATTTACAAACTATTACTGAATATTCACCTAGACTTCCTTCTGACATGTTGCAAGTATTAATCTTCATAAATTGAGCATTTCACAATTATGATATTTGGCTGTGAAGTACTTAAGTATGTGACTCTATCATTTTGTATGACTGAAATGACATTTTTATTATTCCTTTTATAAACCTGAATTTGACCTGTGCTGTCAAATCAGTTGAATCTTCACAGACCTATCTATCTTTATTGGCTGACGCTTATACACACAGTCTTTCAAGCCCAATTAGATAGTGAGAGCTTGCAACAATATTCATCAGCGAATTTACTGTAAACTTTTAAATAAAAGGCACACTTACTTCCTCTGTGCTAAAATGTTCTATCAATCAGCAAGTGGATATCAGCAGTCTAACATGTCTAGGATTGAGAATCCTGCAATTACTTTTATTCATCTATAGGCTAAACCTACAGTTATATAAATGATAAGGATATGTTTTATCTTCTATTTAAATAACAACTGTAAAGCTCAAATAGAACATATTAAAAAAAAACTAGATCAATGTTTTCCAGTTCCAGTCTTCAGAGCACACTAACAGTGTCTATTTTTAGGATATCTGAACTAGTACACAATTGAAATCTGATTAGTAACCATGGTTTTAAACATTCTCTCACACAGGGTTATCCTGAAAATATTGCCTGTTGATGTGCTTTAAAGACTGTATTGATGAAAAACTGCACTAGATTATCAAATGTAATGTTTCTCAGTGAAACACTACATTATGTACCAGATTACAAGGGAAGCGCTATTTAACGCTACCGCTCTAGCATTAATTTGCCCTAGAAGTAAGCTTTTTGCATTCAACAGGTTGTGCTCATAATATGAGTTGAAAGTAAACTGCTTTCGCTCTCGCACTAATCCTGACGAGCACAAAAAGCGTGTGTGCGTTCAAGTATTCCCCCTCAATGTTAATGGAGAAAAAAGTGAACAAAAAAGAAGCTAACACCCTACTCCTACGCAAACCCAATCACATATTATCATGTGCGTTAATCCGACAAGAAAATATGAATATTTCACATTGCAATGTTCTTCACATAGAAGAATATGTTCTATTTATTCATAAATACATACAAATGCCCTTTTCAGGGCAATGAGGAGCTTAGGTTTTTTAGTTAGGCTTTTATTTGGGGTGGTTAGTAGTGATGAATAGTTCGCCGGCAAATAGTTCCCGGCGTACATAGCATGTTCGCGTTCACCGCGGCGGGCGAACATATGCGATGTTCGATCCGCCCCTATTCATCATCATTGAGTAAACTTTGACCCTGTACCTCACAGTCAGCAGGCACATTCCAGCCAATCAGCAGCAGACCCTCCCTCCCAGACCCTCCCACCTCCTGGACAGCATCTATTTTAGATTAATTCGGAAGCTGCATTCTTAGTGAGAGGAGGGACAGTGTAGCTGCTGCTGATTTAATAGGGAAATCGATAGCTAGGCTAGTGTATTCAGTGTCCACTACAGTCCTGAAGGACTCATCTGATCTCTGCTGTAAGGACAGCACCCCAAAAAGCCCTTTTTAGGGCTAGAACATCAGTCTGCTTTTTTTTTTCCTGTGTAATCTAATTGCAGTTGCCTGCCTGCCAGCGTGTGTGTCAGGCTCACAGCGTATACTGTGCCCACTTGCCCAGTGCCACCACTCATATCTGGTGTAACAGTAGTGTACATTTAAAAAAAAAAAACACTTTTTTGACTGTGAAATAATAGCAGACAGCTGCCAGTACCCAAGATGGCCGCCAATAAGGCAGATGGGGAGGGTTAGAGAGCTGTTTTGGGGGGGATCAGGGAGGTTGGGGGCTAAGGGGGGATGCTACACCACAGCATATGCAAATATGCTAAAAAAAATTAAAAACCTTTTATTTTAGTACTGGCAGACTTTCTGCCAGTACTTAAGATGGCGGCGACAATTGTGGGGTGGGGGAGGGAAGGGAGCTGTTTGGGAGGGATTAGGGGGTCTGATGTGTCAGGTGGGAGGCTGATCTCTACACTAAAGCTAAAAGTAACCCTGCAAGCTCCCTACAAACTACCTAATTAACCCCTTCACTGCTAGCCATAATACACATGTGATGCACAGCAGCATTTAGCGGCCTTCTAATTACCAGAAAGCAATGCCAAAGTCATATATGTCTGCTATTTCTGAACAAAGGGGATCCCAGAGAAGCATTTACAACCATTTGTGCCATAATTGCACAAGCTGTTTGTAAATAATTTCAGTGAGAAACCTAAAATTGTGAAAAAAATTTAGTTTTTTTTAAATTTGATCGCATTTAGCTGTGAAATGGTGGCATTAAATATACCAAAATGGGCCTAGATCAATACTTTGGATTGTCTACTACATTACACTTAAGCCAAAATTAACTCTAAAAACTCCCTACATGCTCCCTAATTAACCCCTTCACTGCTGGGCATAAAACACGTGTGGTGCGCAGTGGCATTTAGCAGCCTTCTAATTACCAAAACGCAACGCCAAAGCCAAAGCCAAAGCCATATAAGTCTGCTATTTCTGAACAAAGGGGATCCCAGAGAAGCATTTACAACCATTTATGCCATAATTGCATAAGTTGTTTGTAAATAATTTCTGTGAGAAACCTAAAGTTTGTGAAAAAGTGAACAATTTTTTTTTTTGATCGCATTTGGCGGTGAAATGGTGGCATGAAATATACCAAAATGGGCCTAGATCAATACTTTGGGATGTCTTCTAAAAATATATATATATATATACATGTCAAGGGATATTCAGGTATTCCTGACAGATATCAGGGTTCCAATGTAACTAGCGCTCATTTTGAAAAAAAAGTGGTTTTGAAATAGCAAAAAGCTTCTTGTATTTATTTCCCTATAACTTGCAAAAAAAGCAAAGAACATGTTAACATTGGGTATTTCTAAACTCAGGACAAAATTTAGAAACTATTTAGCATGGGTGTTTTTTGGTGGTTGTAGATGTGTAACAGATTTTGGGGGTCAAAGTTAGAAAAAGTGTGTTTTTTTCCATTTTGTCCTCATATAATGTTAGTTGATTTATGCCCTTTATGGATTAAAACCAGACTCTGCATCAATTATGTAATTTTCCATGGGAGTTTTGCCATGGATCCCCCTCCGGCATGCCACAGTCCAGGTGTTAGTCCCCTTGAAACAACTTTTAAGGGCTATTGGTAGTTTAGTTTAGGCCTGGGGTTGTTTTTTTTGGGTGTTTTTTTTTTTAATTTGATAGGGCTCTTAGATTAGGTGTAATTAATTTAAAGATCTTGTAATTAGTTTTTTATTTTCTGTAATTTAATGGGTTTTTTTGTAATTTAGCTAATTTTATTTAATATATTTAATTGTATTTAATTTAGGTAATTTATTTAATTGTAGGGTTAGGTTAGGTGTTAGTGTAACTTAGGTTAGGTTTTATTTTACAGGTAAATTTGTATTTATTTTAGCTAGGTAGTTAGTAGATAGATAATAACTATTTAGTAACTATTCTACCTAGTTAAAATAAATACAAACTTGCCTGTAAAATAAAAATAAAATCTAAGCTAGATACAATGTAACTATTAGTTATATTGTAGCTAGCTTAGGGTTTATTTTATAGTATTATAAGTATTTAGTTTTAAATAGGAATAATTTAGGTGATAATAGTAGGTTTTATTTAGATTTATTTAAATTATATTTAATTTAGGGCGGTGTTAGGGTTAGACTTAGATTTAGGGGTTAATAAATTTAGTATAGTGGTGGTGACGTTGGGGGCGGCAGATTAGGGGTTAATAAATTTAGGTAGGTGGCGGTGATGTTAGGGACAGCAGATTAGGGGTTAATATGTTTATTATAGTGGCAGTGATGTCCAGAGCGGCAGATTAGGGGTTAATAAGTATAATGTAGGTGTCGGCGATGTCAGGGGCAGCAGATTAGGGGTTAATAAGTGTAAGATTAGGGGTGTTTAGACCCGGGGTTCGTGTTAGGTGTAAACATAACTTTCATTTCCCCATAGGAATCAATGGGGCTGTGTTACTGAGTTTTACACTGCTTTATTGCAGGTGTTTGACTTTTTCTCAGCTGTCTCTCCCCATTGATGTCTATGGGGAAATTGTGCACAAGCACGTACAACCAGCTCACCGCTGACTTAAGCAGCGCTGGTATTGGAGTGCAGTTTGGAGCTCAATTTTGCTCTACACTCACTTTTTGCCTGTTAACGCTGGGTTTGTAAAAACCCGTAATACCAGTGCTGCAGGTAAGTGAGCCGTGACAATAAAGTGCACGTTAGCAATGCACCCCTGTTACCGCAAAACTCATAATCTGGCCGATTGATTCTCAAAGTCTTTTTATTAAGCACTATCAAACATTATCACTACACACTAAAGAGAGGTTACATTTATCATAATATTATTATTACTAGTACTAAAGCCCGTGTACACAGGCCATTTTTTGCAGTACAGCGGTCCCACCCCTTGCTCTCTCCCCCCTCTCTTTTGCTCTCTCTGCCCCCTCTCTTTTGCTTTCTCTCCCCCCTCTCTTTTGCTTTCTCTCCCCCTCTCCTTTGCTCTCTCTCTCTCTCTCTCTCTCTCTCTCTCCTCTTTTGCTCTCTCTCTCCCCTCTTTTGCTCTCTCTCTCCCCTCTTTTGCTCTCTCTCTCCCCTCTTTTGCTCTCTCTCTCCCCTCTTTTGCTCTCTCTCCCCCCCTCTTTTGTTCTCTCCCCCCCTCTTTGGCTCTGTCCCCCCCCTCTTTGGCTCTCCCCCCCTCTTTGGCTCCCCCCCCCCCTCTTTGGCTCTCTCCCCCCCCTTTGGCTCCCCCCTTTGGCTCTCTCCCCCTCTTTGGCTCTCCCCCCCCCCCTTTGGCTCTCGCCCCCCCTCTTTGACTCTCCCCCCCTCTTTGGCTCTCTCTCCCCCTCTTTGGCTCTCTCTCCCCCCTCTTTGGCTCTCTCCCCTCTTTTGCTCTCTCTCCTCTTTGGCTCTCTTTCCTCTTTGGCTCTCTCTCTCCCCCCTCTTTGGCTCTCCCCCTCCCTTTGGCTCTCTCCCCCCCGCTCTTTGGCTCTCTCCCCCCCCCCCCCCCCTCTTTTGCTCTCTCTCTCCCCTCTTTGGCTCTCTCCCCCCTCTTTTGTTCTCTCCACCCTCTTTGGCTCTCTCCCCCCCCCTCTTTGGCTCTCTCCCCCCCCCTCTTTGGCTCTCTCCCACCTCTTTGGCTCTCTCTCCCCTCTTTGGCTCTCTCTCTCCTCTTTGGCTCTCTCTCTCCCCCCTCTTTGGCTCTACCCCCCCTTTGGCGCTCTCCCCCCCTTTGGCTCTCTCCCCCCTCTTTGGCTCTCTCCCCCCCTCTTTGGCTCTCTCCCCCCCCTCTTTGGCTCTCTCCCCCCCTCTTTGGCTCTCCCCCCTCTTTGGCTCTCCCCCCCCCCCTCTTTGGCTCTCTCTCCCCCCTCTTTGGCTCTCTCTCCCCCCTCTTTGCCTCTCTCTCCTCTTTGGCTCTCTCTCCTCTTTGGCTCTTTTTCCTCTTTGGCTCACTCTCTCCCCCCTCTTTGGCTCTCCCCCCCCTTTAACTCTCCCCCCCTTTGGCTCTCTCCTCCCCCCCTCTTTGGCTCTCTCTCCCCCTCTTCGGCTCTCTCTCCCCCCTCTTTGGCTCTCCCTCCCCCCTCTTTGGCTCTCCCCCCTCTTTTGCTCTCTCTCCTCTTTGGCTCTCTCTCCTCTTTGGCTCTCTTTCCTCTTTGGCTCTCTCTCCTCTTTGGCTCTCTTTCCTTTTTGGCTCTCTCTCCCCCCCTCTTTGGCCCTTCTCCCCACTCTTTGGCCCTTCTCCCCACTCTTTGGCCCTTCTCCCCCCTCTCCTGCTCCCTCTCTGGCTCTGTCTTCATTGAAAGCCTTTGCCTCTCTGGCCACGCCCCCATCGCGTCACCCCACCCGGCCACGTCCCATTGCGGTGACACCCGCCCGGCCACCCCCCTTGCGACACCCGGCCATGCCCCTCGCGACGCCCGTCCACGCCCCCATCACAACGCTCCCGCCGGCCACGCTCCCTGACACTCCGCTTCAGCCTTGCTCTGTGCTGAGTGCTGAGTGTCAGGATCCAAACGGTCAGGTATGTTTGTCACGTGCAGTCTCTACTGCGCATGACTGCATCTGACAAACATACTTGGCCCTTTATTAAATAGGATTTTTTTGGGGTTACATTGTGTTTTGAAAATTACTTTTAAATAATTTATTTTCAATTTTTTTAATGCTTTGCTTAAATTAAATTTCAATTTTGATATGTTGAATATAAGATTTTTTTAGGAACTTTTGATTGATTGCTAACTTAAATATTCATTTTACCATTTTAACCTAAAAATCATTCAACCATCTTTGTTTCTTCATCCTTTAAGAACAGAGGTAGTTTGGACATCACAGATCAAAAAAGTTTCTGTATTTGGCATGGTGCAAATGTTACAGCTTCCCTTATTGGTTCAGGTGACTGTGGTTAACAGCATGCATAGAAGCAGCAAACGGATTGGCTCACTGCTTATGCACTAAAACATCCTGTTAGAAACAGCATTGTTCTCCTAAAGATCTGTGAGGAAGCACATTGTTACAGTTTCTGGATGTATATATGTCAATTTTGTGCTAAAAGTCCAGGACCATTAGAAGCATATACAAAAAACATGTTAGGAGTAGATTACAAATTGAGTACTATTTTACATGATATTTCGAGCATAAATTGTGCTTGAGTGAAACTGATACCAATGAGAAGTTATTAACACCTACCAGTTTCATGTAAAACACATGCAAATCACTTATACAATGGTCATTCAGCAGAACTATCCTTTACAATACAGATGTATACATTGATACTGAATCAGATTACATCTGCAAAAGGAGGTACCCTGTGCCCACAGTCTGTGAGATGGTATGAACCCCTATTACTGTATATAGTGACACTGTTTAACCCACCAGTACTGTATATAGTGAGTTAGTGACACAGTCTGTAATCTGCCAGTGAGATGGCTGGCCGGACCCTACCTGCCCCAGTACTTTATAAAGTGACCACAGTAGTCTGTGACATGGTTCAGCCCCCCTGTACTGTATATAGTGGTACTGTATAGTGACACTGGTTACCCAAGCCCCCCCCCAGGCTGTAGTAACAAGGTCTGTAATTTGCTGATTCCACAAACAAACACATACATGCATAAATACACACACACACACATAAACACCAATGGAAAAACAGAAACACTAACCCCTGTAGTCAGAGACAGAGACACTAGTGAAGCATCATGCCACACTCACATGATATCAGGGCAGGCAGTGGAAGGTCATTTTTTTATATTTTTTCAAGCTGGGCTCCCACCCTCGGGGGCCCGGTCGCAGTGGCAAACTGTGCACTGACTGTAGTTCCGCCCCTGGCAATTTATATGTGTGACATTAACCTTTTCCCTTCCAAAATAAAAGCAATACATTTTTTATAGATTTGAGCTGGAACATTATGGATGTACAGTGCAGGTGTATAGGATGTGTTATTTACATGCATTGTACTCAGACTTTGTTTATTGTTTACTGCAAAAGATTCATAGTCCAGGATACTGATATCTCTCAGAAAATAAATGGCTACAATGTTTCCCATTTATAATAGTGCGCTTTAAACTTTTCCCATATTGTAAAACATGCTTTTTAAAATGGCAAGATTTTTACTATTGAAACTAACGAGCCACTTCATTCTCAGAAAATTCTAAGTTCTAACTATGCATAATGAGATCCTGCAAGTAAATCCCATTCTGCGCTTTGAGAACCACTGCAATAGTGTTTTTTGTATTCTTGAGTTTCTTTTGGTTCTTGTGTGCAGTGAGATATTACATATATCTGGCCAGTTAATATAACTGAGTATTTAATTTTTTTTAAACAATTCATAGATAATGACTATAAAAAAGAAATTAATAAAGTCTTAATGAAGCTAGACCATTTTGTATTAAAGGGACACTAACCCAAATTTTTTTTTGTGATTCAGATAGAGCATGCAATTTTAAGCAACTTTCTAATTTACTCCTTTTATCAAATGTTCTTCATTCTCTTAGTATCTTTATTTGAAAAGCAAGAATGTAAGTTTAGATGCCGACCCATTTTTGGTGAACAACCTGGGTTGTTCTTGCTGATTGGTGGATACATTCATCCACCAATAAACAAAAGCTGTCCAGGGTTCTGGACTTTCTTTTTCAAATAAAGATAGGAAGAGAAAAAAGAAAAATTGATAATAGGAGTAAATTAGAAAGTTGCTTAAAATTGCATGCTCTATCTGAATCCCAAAATAAAATAATTGGGTTCAGTATCCCTTTAAGTACATCGCAAATGGCATCAGTGTGTTTTGTCTATGAATAAAAGCAATGATCTTTGTAAATAAAAAAATAAATAAATAAAAAGCCTTGTAATAGTGTGAAAATAAAACCTAAGAAGCCAGTTTTGTGGTTTATGAATCCCTGTATTAACATTTTCAGACTCTCAGGGACAAGCTAAATCATCCTGATCAGATGCGATCAAGATGATTGACAAGGCCTGCTCATGCAATTGGCTGTGCAAGAGCAATGGGTGCAGCTGTACAAGCAATGACTGGCGGAGAATGTTCCAAAAGGGGAACCTTCTCTATATTTGGGCTTTAATAAATGGGGCCTTATGACTTTATCAAAGCTTTTTATTTTGATTAACATTTACAGTGCTAATGTAATTATCTTTTGAGCACAATGGTTAACTATGCACATGTACCACGAGCACTTGTTTCTGCCTTGCACTTGTCATTGAAAGTATAGGGAGCGGTATTTAACATTCACTCGTGAAATATTTTTTGTTAATGCCTAACTTGTAATACGGTTCTAGCACCAAAAATATTTCAACC